>NC_091565.1:32487654-32490154 GCF_042767895.1 Penaeus vannamei
GGAGGGAAGGGGGAAGGGAGAAGGAGGGAGGGACATCCACCTGAGGCTAGGTAGGTAGCTGTGGTTATGTGAAGAACCAAACTGTGGCTCAGGAATTATTAAACATTGAACGGGGTCGTCCTTTACTTGTGTGTGTGTGTGTGGAATTACGCTGCATTGTGTGTTCTTTTATTTATATGTGTGTGTGATTTTAATAGTGTGCGCATATGTGTTTATCCTCGTGTATGTGTATCTGTGTGTGTGTGTTTCTAATTGTGTGTGTGAGTGTGTGTGCTTCTGTTTGCGTGTTCCTGTGCGTGTGCTTGTGCGTGTGTGTGTATGCATGTGTGTTTCTTTTTATGTGAATTTATATATCTAATAATGTGCTAATGCATTTATGTGTGTTCTTTTATTTCTGTGTTTTGTAAGTGTGTCTTAGAGTAACAAATACTCACGTGTATTTACTTTTGTATACATGTGTGTTTGTATCTGCTTATGTGTATGCCTGTATTTTTATGCTTTTATACGTTTGTTTGTGCGTCAAAGTAGTGCATATTGCGTATTCATGAGTCATTGTTGTTATTATTTTGCGTGTGTGTATCTGTACGTAAGCATGTATACATCTCTTTGTGTGTGTGTGAAAAATGGCTTTCACAACATCAAAAGACATCACGACATCACTCCCTATTTTCGTACTTATTTCGTCATAATGTACATGTTTTCCTTTCATAATCGTCCGAATACCGCGTAGATTATCGTGATTAACAGGACGGCACGATTCACCATTTTCAATAGGCAGATCGTACCCAAGAAGATCACAACGTGGCCCTTTCGAATGATCGCCGCTGAATAGGTATTGCCGGGATATCACTTTGATTATGCATTTTGCTCCTTTCTCTGAAGAGTAAAAAAGAGAATAAAAAAAGAACGTGAATTAACTCTTACGCATGAATGTCTGTTCGTTTTTCTTTGCGTGTTTACGGTGGGGCAGCGACGCAAGTAAGCTGTTGCAAACAGGCTTATGTTTTACGCCTAAATGAATACAAACATATGAGAAATGATATGCAAACTCGCTGGCTATGTATGAGGATATATATAGATACAAAGAAAGAGAGAGAGAGAGAATGCAGGAGGGAGAGACAGACAGACAGACAGAGAGTCAAATAGACACAGACTGACAGACAGACAGATTTGATTTGATTTGATGATATTTATTTACAGAACAGTGTACATGCCCTGTAAAAAGCCAGGGTAAGATGCTACCGCATCTATCCAACTGGCTATGCTTATATCTATGTAAAGGGCTATTAGTCAAACATTAGTTCTACATGCCTGAAGGGCTGTGTCATTATGCATACATTATTCACATATTATCTAGTTGGTAAAAAAAACTTTTAAATCATATCGAAGACAAGACCAGTGTCTATGATAAAATTAATATAATCAATAAGTGCTGGTCTCTGGACAGCGCTATTTGATCGATAGGATGCAGTTTATGAGCAACAAAGTAAGTAATGTGTAAGATTATGCGACTTGGACGCAGACAGACAGAGAGTCCAACAGACAAAGGCAGAGGCAGAGAGAAAGAGCAAGACAACAACAGGCAGTCAGAGCCACAGACAATCAGACACACACACACACACAGAGGGGGAGAGAGAGAGAGAGAGAGAGAGAGAGAGAGAGAGGGAGACAGGGAGGGAGAGAGAGAGAGAGAGAGAGAGAGAGAGAGAGAGAGAGAGAGATAGAGAGAGAGAGAGAGAGAGAGAGAGGCACACACACCTCTATATACAAGTATAGACAATCATTTAATCGATGGAATGTGGCTGAGGTGTATGTAAAAAAAAAATAAATAAATAAATAAAAAAAAGAAAAAAAAAATGGACACTGAGATTTATCATTATTAACGTCATCAGTCGCAGTAATACTCCCCTTCATAACATTTGAGATTTTAGCTGTCATCATTTTAAACTGTAAACCACATATTCACATTTTCCCTTCGGAATTTGGAATAAAAGAAAAGCAATTGTACTCTACCTCAGCTGCTCGGCTCAATTTTTTTCCCGCCCGACTCTCAAGTTTTATTTACAATTAGCCTCGCTGTACTAGATTAGTAATAGCCATCCCTACGTTTAATTCTTTTACAAGGGGTATTAACCAAGTGTTGAATGGGGGGACTATAGTAATTCAGCGTGGCTAATTTCCATAATAAATAAGTTATGAATATGTCTGTTAATGTTGAGTTTTTAATATCTTGTTCAACGTAAACTGAGGGGTGAATGGCATATGCGTTTGTGGTCATTAGTCTGTCTGTCATTTGTCAGTAAATATGTGTAAATAGAAGGTTTATATATAGACGTGCAATAGGAACAACGAAGGGAAGGGCAAGAAAACACACGAATATGCCTATTCATATTCGTGTGTTTTCTTGCCCTTCCCTTCGTTGTTCCTATTGCAATCTGTTCAACATAAATTCCACATATATAGACGTGTATGCATTGTGTGGATTATGTATGTTCACAGG
>NC_091565.1:32507654-32512654 GCF_042767895.1 Penaeus vannamei
TCATTATTATTATTATTATCATTATTATAAGTATTGTTATTACCATTATCATTATCATTTTCATTATCATCATCATCATTACCATTGTTATAAGCATTACTATTATTATTATTACTATCATTGTTATTGTTATTATGATTATTACAGTCATAATTATCATCATCATAAATATTATCATTGCCATTACTATTATTATTATTATTATTATTATTATTATTATTATTATTATTATTATTATTATTATTATTATTATTATTATTATCATTATCATTATCGTTATCACTATTATCATCATTATTGTTTTCATTTATAATCATTGTCATCATCAGTATCATTCATCTTATTTTCATTATCATTATTATTGGTATTATTTATTATTATCACTACTATTATCGTTGTTGTTAATCATTATTATTATTGTTATTATCACTATTATTATCATTATTATCACCAATATAAATCATCATTATTATTATTGTTATTTATATCATTAGTAGTAGTTTAATCATTATTTTTGTTGTTATTTTTATTATTATTATCTTTATTGTTATCATCATTATCATTACCATCACCATTATCACATTTACCATTATTGTTATTATTATCATTACAATGATTAATATCATTATTGTTAATATTGCTAATGATGTTGTTATATTTGTTATTATTGTTATTATCCTGATCAGTATTATTATTATCATCATCATCATTATTACTATTTTTATTATCGTTATTGTCATTATCATCATCGTCATCATCACCATCATCATTATCATTATCATTATTGTTGTTTTCATAATTTTTTCTCTATTATTATTATCATCATTATTGTTATTATTATAATAATTATTATTATTATTATAATAATAATAATTATTATTATTTTTTTATTATTATTATTATTATTATCATCATTATTATCATTACTGGTGTCGTCACTATCATCATTATAAGCATTAATATTTAGTATCATCATTAGTGCTACTACTGTTATTACTACTATTGCACTTAATACTACTACCACTATGATAACATGTTACATTTACTGGTATCATTACAGTTATAATGAGACCACAGGCCATTAGACCATTATCATCGTTTTCGTCACATTCTCTCATTAGGACTATCAGTAGCATCATTATCATTATCTTTACTATTTCGCCAAATTGTTCATGAGATAATAATAATTTCTGGCATTTTTATTGAATTTTCTTATATCATGATCATATCAACATAAACATGAATATTGTCGATCTTGAATGCGTGT
The DNA here is from genome assembly GCF_042767895.1 of Penaeus vannamei. Taxonomy (NCBI): domain Eukaryota; kingdom Metazoa; phylum Arthropoda; class Malacostraca; order Decapoda; family Penaeidae; genus Penaeus; species Penaeus vannamei. The sequence goes on from NC_091565.1 coordinate 32,508,922, forward strand.
AGATTTTTTTTCATGATAAAGCGGTAACGATGATTACGATAATTAGATTCCGATGCTGATTATGCCATTAAGAACTATAATTTTGACACTGACTAACAGCGGCAACGTTAAGAATTACCTGTGCTTAGAATAAAGTTAATGATAATGCGATCCAGTGCTCATTTCAAACGGCAGGATCATGAGAGAGAGAGAGAGTGCCAGCGTAGGAATCTATCATCTGTTAACGTGGGCAGGACATCACAGGCTGGTTCCTTCGCCGTGGTCGAGCAGCGGAGAGACGGCTCTCTGGCTCCGGCTCGTCTCGTGCACAAGGCGGGCGATCGCTTGAACTCACTCCTTCCTCTCTGCTTGCGGGAGAGAAGACTCCCATTTGCTCGGGTTTCTTTCTGAGTGAGGCAGACATACCGACCGATATTCTCCGGTCGAGAGATGTACTCAAGTGGCCGCGATATTACAATAAAATCGTTGAAATAGTGGGGGCAACCACAGAGCTAGCGGGGCAGCGCGGTCCTGGTCCTGTTCTGGGCGCCGAAGGTCAGACCCGTTGCTCGATCTGCCTTCCTTGGAACGCGGCCCCGTAAACTACTGCCACGTGGACTGTTGGGCGAGATTACCATCGTGAGAATGGAGTTCTTTAAAGATCACGTGGCGTGGCGTATAATCTCCCCCGCCCTTCTCTCTCCCTCTCTCTGCAAAAACCCTCTCGCATCCTCACCTCCGAGAAGTTATAACAACGACAAAGTTCCCTCACGTTTTTGGCAATTCGTACAGTGAGATTCGCGTCACAAATTTTGCCCAAAGAACCTCAAAAAGACTCCTTGTACGCATACCAACCACTCCCATCTCAACCACAGTACCACAACACCCCGTGACTGAGGCATGCAAAGTGACCTGTCATGCAGCCGACCCGCCACGACCCTCCAAACAGGTGACACGCGCGCGGCGATCATGCAACGCCCGAGAGCACCGCCTCCTCCTCCGCCAGCTGGGTCACGCTGACGTCAATGCGAGACAAAAGCGAGGAGCGTGGAATTGTTTGGCGGGGAAAAATCTGAATTAAGAGAGACAGAGAAAGAGAGGTGGGAAGGGAGAAGAAAGAGAGGGCGAGGGAGAGTCTGTGTGTGTGTGTGTGTTTGAATTGAGATGGAGAGAGATTGGGGGTGGGGGAGAAGAGAGAGAGTCTGTGTGTGTGTGTTTGAATTAAGAGAGAGAGAGAGAGAGAGTGTATGTGTTTGAGTTGAGAGAGAGAGGGGGAGGGGAAGAAAGAGAGAGGCTGTGTGTATTTGTGTTTGAATTAAGAGAGAGAGGGGGGGTGAGAGAAGTGTGTGTTTATGTGTGTGTATGTGTTTGTGTATATGTATGTGTGCGTGTGTGTGTGTGTATGTGTTTGAGTTGAGAGAGAGAGAGAGTGTGTGTGTGTATGTGTTTGAATTAAGAGAGAGAGGGGGGAGGGGAAGAAAGAGAGAGGCTGTGTGTATTTGTGTTTGAATTAAGAGAGAGAGGGGGGGTGAGAGAAGTGTGTGTTTATGTGTGCGTATGTGTTTGTGTATATGTATGTGTGCGTGTGTGTGTGTGTATGTGTGTGTGTGTGTGTGAGAGAGAGAGAGAGCCTACATGACGCACGCTACTCTACGGGAAGCTTGATACGGCAGATATGAGGAAGATCCTCGCGTAACCTAATACGAATAAATTTGAGTAGAAAGAACGAAGTCCTTACTCACGGGTCGGGACACGCTCCTGTAAGTGCTGATACAAGGTAAAGAAAAAGGATGAGATTACAAGCATTATGCGAGGAGTGCGGGAATGCCGACTGAATGACAAGGCAACATGACTGTCATCACCATCAACTATTTTTGCGGTTTTGCGTGGAGGTGGATATAGGCCTATGCAATGCGCGTGTGGCATCTCTGTAGTTGACATACTCTTATTTCCATACATGTACGAATAGGAGAGAGAGAGGGGGGGAGAGTGAGTGAGTGAGAGAGAGAGAGAGAGAGAGAGAGAGAGAGAGAGAGAGAGAGAGAGAGAGAGTGAGTGAGTGTGTGTGTGCATTGCAAATGTGTGTGTTGCATCTGTGCGTAAGCGTGATATTCTCCCAGTCTCATAATTCATTTCATCTTCGTTTTCTTTGTGTAGATGAGGTCACTAAAATCAAAATCCCTCGAATTGTAACCACAGCGCAAAGCAGATTACACGAGGGGGAAAAATGAAATGCAAAAGGGAATAAACCTTCAAAAAAAAATTAACCAAATAAAAAGCAAAAATAAAAATACAAATCAGAGTATAGAAATAAGCCTTGCAGCGTGCTCAGGAAAAAAAATGATTGCATAAAAAGAAAAGAAAAATCGCAGCCTTGTTGTCCGCCATCATACAAGTTGATCTCGAAGTGTGTTGACCAGAACACGACATATGTAAATTACGTGATATTCCCGTCCCTGACAATGCATGAAATTACACTTATTTACAAAGATAAACCACGGGATTTCGGATGAATAAATGGAGTCAGTCAGGAGGAGGAAGAAGACATCTGTGGTTTCTTAAGGTTAGATTTGTTATCGTTTTAGACCCGTTTTTTTTTTTTTTAATTGAGGGGGGGAGGGGAATTCTTATCAAATTATTGTTTGATGGATAGAAGGAATCGTTTTTGTTTTTGTTTTTTTTCCTTAAGATTTTTCGACTTAATGTTCTGAAGGTTTATATAAATGTAGCGATTTTTTTTTATTTAGAAAAATATCATTGGTTTGGTTTGTTGCTGATAATATGATTTTTTTTTTTTATTATTATTGATTACATTTGATTAATTTTAATCTGTTTTACTTCCTTTGTTTTGTTTTTTTTGACTTCCGTTGTTTTTCATTTCTTTAATCTTTTATAAAATCTTATGAAATTGTTGTTTTAAGGAATCGTTATATATATATATATATATATATATATATATATATATATATATATATATATATATATATATATATATATATATATATATATATATATATATATATACATATACATATACATATAGCGATTTTTTCTATCTAAAAAAATCATTGGTTTGGTTTGTTGCTGATATATTAATATTTTTTTATTGATTACTTTTGATTAATTTTAATCTGTTTTACTTCCTTTGTTTTATTTATTGACTTCCTTTGTTTTTAATTTCTTTCGTCTTTTATTGATTTCTTATCAAATTGTTTCATAAATTGAAAGAATCGTTTTTTTTTCTTACGATTTTTCGACTTAATGTTCAGAAGGTTTATATAAATATAGCGATTTTAAAAAAATAATTGGTTTGGTTTGTTGCTGATATATTGATTTTTTTTTCTCTCTAATTACTTTTGATTCATTTTAATCTGCTTTACTTCCTTTGTTTTTGTTTTTTGTTTTTTTCTTTTTTTGAATTGACTTCTTTGGTTTTTCATTTCTTCTTTCATCTTTTATTGATTTTTTTTTCGAATTATTAGTGCTTGATTGCTTTTTATTTTTGGTAGACGTTATTCCATTTTTTTGCTTCTTCTTTTCTTTCCTTCCAAAAAGTTTTTTCATCGAATTTTCTTTTCCGCTCTGTAATTCCTTTCATTTTTTTCAATTGTCGCTAATAATTTGAAGATATTTTTTTCTTCTTTCAATTGTTTTTTGATCGATTGAGAGCGATGATTTTCGAAACGATTAGGAACAAGAATATAGATTACGAATGCGCTTCGATACTTCAAGAATAGAAAATATTAGCAAAGGC
>NC_091565.1:32520154-32525154 GCF_042767895.1 Penaeus vannamei
AGAGATTGGCGACAGGCAGGCAGGCAGGTAGACAAGCAGGTGTGGGAGAGAGAGAGAGAGGGGTTTACAAGACAGGGGGGAGGGGGGGGGTACAGATTCCTTTCAAGTAGGTGATCGGGAATAAATTTTATGGTAGAAGGAGGCAGCGGTAATTTCGCGAGAAGGATAACGATAACAACAGCTGACGGGAAAAAGGAGAGGAAGGAGAAAGGAGGAGAAAGGATATAAATGGACATAAAATTCACGATTGGCTGAACGTAAATGAGAGATTCGTTATATTTCAATTTCATTATATTTTAGATTGGGAGTATAACAGCAAGCGAGAATCAGCTGGGATTATGATGATAGAGGTTTTATTATTTGTTGATGGAAATAATAATCGTAATTATGTTAATGGTTTCATAGGTGTGATAAAAGAATATTTAATTGCTACCCTCTGTACATTATCATCATGATTACGACTATCATTATTATTTTACCTTTATCGTTATTATTACCATTGATATTATCATTATCATTTTTATCTTTATCATCATCACCAACATCATTGTTATTTTTATTATAATTATCATAATTATTATCACTGTTATCGTTATTATTATTGATATTATCAGTATCGCTATCATTGTTCATATCATCATTGTTGTTATTGTTTCATTATGATTATCATTGTTATTATTATCATTATAATGAGTATAATTACTACTATTATTAACATTATTATTCTTTATCATTATAACTATTATTATTATCATCAGTAATGCTAACATTAGTATCATCATTATTATTATTGTCATTATTACTGTCATTGCTATTGTTATTATTATTGTTATTATCATCATTATCATCATCATCATCCTCTTTATTATTGTCAAAATTATTATCATCAACGATAATCATAATCATAACGAAAAGAGGAAAAATAATCGTCACAACAACAATAACAATAATTACAATATCAAAACCATAGATAATAAAAATGCTAGTGGCACTAATAGCAGGAACAGTAGTCGTTGCAGTAGTAGCAGCAACAGCAGCAGCATTATTCGCAGTAGCAGTAGTAATAGTAGCAGAAGCAGTAGCAGCAGTAGTAGGAACAGCAACAGTATGAGTAGTAGCAATATTAGTAGCAGCAGTAGTAGTACTAGTTGTAGTAGCAGTAGCAGCAGTAGTGGCAGTAGCAGAAGCAGTAGTAGGAACAGCAACAGGAGCAGAAAATATTAGTGAAATAGTAGCAGCAGTGTAGTAGTTGTAGTAAAGAGAAGAAGCGTTATAGTAAGGTGCAGCACAGCTTTTACAGTATGAAACGCGTAAACAGTGTGAATAGTAGCAATATTAGTAGTAGAAGTAGTAGTAGTAGTAGTAGTAGTAGTAGTAGTAACAGCAGCAGCAGCAGCAGCAGTAGTAGTAGCAGCAGTAGTAGTATTAGTAGCAGCAAAAGTAGTTGCAGTAGCAGTAACAGAAGCACCAATATCTGCAGTAATAGCAGAATACACACTACAAAAAAGTAGCAGTCGTAGCAATCCGAAAACTTATCCCAGGAGCGCCGATAACCGCGGCAACAGGGGGCGACTCCTTAGCACAGGGGCTGGTAGGGAAGAGACACAAGGGAAAGGGTTATGACACATGAAGGAATGCAAGGTGGACGCCTAGGTGGGCAGGGGGAGGAGGGGGAGGTGGTGACGAGAGGGACAAGGGGGGGTGGGATTGAACAGGTATCGAGTTTTGTTAGAGAGGGAAAGAGATATAGAAGGAGGAGGAGGAGGAGGATATGATAGAAAGGACTGGAGGGTGAGGGTGATATAACAGAAGGGAGTGTTGTGTGAAGGATTGAGGATTTTTGTAAGGAATAGTCTTTCTCTTGCTTGTCTTTATTTTCTCTTTTTTCTATTCTATTTTCTTACATTTTTTTCTATTATATATATATGTCTCTCTCTCTCTCTCTCTCTCTCTCTCTCTCTCTCTCTCCTCTCTCTCTCTCTCTCTCTATCACTCTCTCTATATATATATATATATATATATATATATATATATATATATATATATATATATATATATATATATATATATATATATATATAAGTATATATATATATATATGCTCTCTTTTCCTCTCAATTTGTTTCTTTTTCCTCTCACTCTCAATCTCTCTCTCTTCCTCTCGGCTCTCTCATTCCTCTCCATTCTTCTTCATTTTCCTCCCTCCCTCCAGCATCCACCTCCGGGTCCGCTCTCAATCTCTGTCCTACCCCTCCCCTGGGCAACCCCCTTCCCCCCCCCCTCCCCGGCCCCCCACGCACCCCCTCGGCTACCCCGCTCGGCCATTAAAACTAATTATCCAACCTTGTCCCAGAAGATCGCCCTGACGTGTCGATGCCTGGCTCACTCGCGGGTCTGCCGGGCTAATCCCCGTCCGTGCTGGGGCCCCGAGGTGGAGGGGGGGAGGGGGAAGGGAGGGGCATGGGTAGGAGTGGAGGGAGGGGCATGGGTAGGAGTGGAGGGAGGGGTTTGGGGGAGAGGGAGGGAGGTTTAGAGGAGGGAGGGGTAGGGGCTAGTAGGAGTGGGGGGGGGCATGGTGGAGGAGTGAGGGGGAGGGAAGGACGGGGCATGGGTAAGGGAGTGGAGGGAGGGGAAGGGAGGGAGGGTGATAGGGAAGTGGAGGGAGGTTTGGGTAGGAGGAGTGGAGGGACGGGGAGTGAGAGGGGAGAGGTTTGGGGAGGAGTGGGAGGGGAGGGGTTTGGGCAGATAGAGGAGACAGTAGAGGAGGGGGAAGGACGAGGTTTGGAGTAGGAGGTGGAGGGAGGGGACATGGGTAGGAGTGGAGGGGAGGGGAAACTTGGGTAGGAGTGAGAAGGGGCGGAGGATGAGAGAGAAGTGGAGGGTAGTGGGAGTAGAGGAGGTGGGGGGAGGGGCATGGGTAGGTATGGGAGGTAGGAGTGGCATGGTGCAGGAGTGGAGAGGGGGAGACAAGGAACAAGGGGGGGTTTATGGCGGGCTAGGGCAGATAGGAGGGGGAAAGGGCAGGGGTAGTTGAGTGAGTGGAGGGGCAGGGGTAGTAGATGAGGTCCGGGAAAGGATGAGGCATGGGTAGGGGAGTGGAGGGGGGGGAAAGGGAGGGTCATGGGCAGGTATGGAGGGAGGGGTATTGGGCAGGGGAGGGAGGGGTCAGGAGAGGAAGAGGTTCAAGAGGGAGTGGATGGAAGGAGGGCATGTGGGTAGAGATATGGAGAGGAAATTGGGTAGGGAGTGCATGGTGGGAGTACGTAGGAAGGGGAAGGAGGGAGGAGGGAAGGGGGCATAGAGGGTATGGTAGGGGGTCATGGAAGGGTGGGGAAAGGGCGGGGAAGGAAAAGGACCGACTGGGTAGGAGTAGAAGCCTTGGGGAGCAGGGGGTATGGGAAGGGAGTGGATGGAGAGGAGAGAGAGAGAGAGGTTTGGCAGATGGATGTGAAAGCAGAGGCCTGAGCACGGGAGGGGGGGCCTGGAGGTCGTGGGTGATGGAGGGGGAAGGGAGCACCACAAGGTTGAAGGGGGTAAGAGAGAGAGAGAGGTTTGAGAGAGAGAGAGAGCATGGAGAGATGAAGAGAGAGAGGGAGAGGGCAGGGCACAGTGTGTGCACGTGAGGCATGTGTGAATGAGGAGAGATGAGAAATGGAGACAGAGGGCAGAGAAGGGTGGAGAGAGCAGAGAGAGAGCAGAATGAGGAGAGAGATAGACATATATAGAGAGGAGAGAGAGAGAGAGAGAGAGAGAGAGAGAGAGAGAGACCGACAGACCGACAGAGAGAGAGAGAGAGAAGGGTGAAGGGGTCCCTGCTATTATCCCTATTATCATTAGTGAGGTTGTTTCCATTACGATTTTTGCCGGTCGTCTAAACACCGGTGCTGCTGCGTCATTCATCCATCATTCGTTTGTGTCGTTCGCTGCGCCGGTTTTCGGTCTCTCGTCTTGTGCTTTGCGGTGTCTTCAATGGCGCTGATATTGTAGGTCTATCTTCTTTCGCTTATTTATCAATGCATCCGATGTTGTTGTTAGATAATTATGATAATTACTATAGTAATGTTTCTTTTTTCTATAGTATTGGCATCCTTATTAGCTATACCCTTTTGAAATAAGAGCAGAATGGTTCGATGCGTAAACAAACTGATCTCGAAACAATTGAACATCGCAATGCGTCGAGAACCACATCTTCGTCACGAGTTTAATTTTATTGTTGATATCTCTATTGTTTGTAGTCTTCTACTGGGAGGGCAATTTTCTGCATACTTTACATAAAATAAGTAAGATAAGAAGAGATAAACAAATGAATAAGTAGATTGTTAGAAATACGTTTGTGGTATTTATGAATTATCTGGTTTGCAGATCGTCACGTCAGTAAACAAGGCTTGGTGAATGGGGAGGCAGTAACCCCATGTATTTAGTTGTGTATTGAATGAAAAGCTTATTTTATTATCATTGCTCTTGTCGCATTATAGATGTTATTGCCATTGTTTATGCTTGTTTTCCGTTTTGTTCTTCTGATAATTTATCGTTATTTTATTTTATCGTTTATTACAACACGTCGCTCGTATCACTGCTATATCAAACGGTGACAATTCTGACTGTGTGTGTGTGTGTGTGTGTGTGTGTGTGTGTGTGTGTGTGTGTGTGTGTGTGTGTGTGTGTGTGTGTGTGTGTTTCTGAGAGAGAGAGAGAGAGAGAATGTTTGTGTGTGTATGTGTGTGAGAATGTATGTGTGTGTGTCTTAGCACTCTCATTGTCACATCGACGTGCGCTCATGACGGGCTTTACATACATTCACACCGACTTTCCCTTCCTCCCCCAACCGGCCTACACGAGCAGAGACACCCACCCACACCCACCGGCGAGATATGCGAGTCCTCCAGCGACACGATGCTTCAATGGGGAAAAAAAAACACTATGGGTCGAGGTTTAACAGAGCCCGTGAGTGAAGGCGTGCTTTCTCGCCCACAACAATCCCTCAAGGATCTCTTTTGCCA
>NC_091565.1:32535154-32537654 GCF_042767895.1 Penaeus vannamei
TCTCTCTCTCTCTTTCTTTCTCTTTCTCTCTCTCTCTCTCTCTCTCTCTCCTCCATCTCTCTTTCCCTCCTTTCCTCTCCCCTCTCTCTATCTCTCTCTCTCTCTTTCTCTCTCTCTCTCTCTCTCTCTCTCTCTCTCTCTCTCTCTCTCTCTCTCTCTCTCTCTCTCTCTCTCTCTCTCTCTTTCTCTCTCTCTCTCTCTCCCTCCTTTCCTTATCTATCCATCCATTCATCCATCCATTCACCCGCGTATGTCTCTATTTACCTATCCGTCTATTCATCCATATCCTTGTAAATATACACAAAGAATAACTCCATTTCAAACACTCGAGAACTCACACGATCCCTGTGTGGTCTTGGGTATAGTGGTGGGAGGGTGGGGGAGATGGAGGAAGAAGGGAGATGGAGGAAGAAGGGAGATGATGATGATGAAGGGAGAGAGGTATGGATGGGAGGAGAAGGTGAAGGTAGAGGAGGAGGAGGAGGAGGGGAGGAGGAGGTGAAGGTGGGAGAGGAGAATGAGGAGGGGAGGAGAAAGTGAAGGTGAAGGTGGGAGAGGAGGAGGGGGAGGAAGGTGATGGTGGTGGAGGAGAAGAGAGAAGGTGGAGGGGAGAGAGAAAGATGGTAATGGTGGAGGTGTTGAAGGAGAGGGAGCAGTGGGAGAGGAGAAGGTGTCGGTGGAGGAAGAGATGGGGGTGTTGAAGTAGGAGAGGGAGAAGGAAGATAGAGGAGAAGTAGGTGATGGCGAAGGCATTAATGGAGGAAAAGGGTCAGGAAAAAAGGAGATAATGATGGAGCAACTAAAGGAAAAGAGGAAGAAAGGTGTCGGAGGAATGACAATGAAAGATGGTGGTTGAGACGGCGAAGATAGAGTAAAAAAAAGAGAATAGGAGAGGAAGAAAAGTAAAAGAAAGGAAAGAGGTTAAGGAGGAAATAGAACTACGAAAACGGAAAGGAGGAAGAGGAGAAGGAGGAGTAACTAGCAGAAGAAAAGAAGTGGGAGGAGGAATAGCAGACAGGTTTGGAGTGGACTGAAGTGAAAGACCATGAAAAATTCGTGAATAGCTACGAAAATGTAGATATGGGACCAATTCTAGTAAAGAAGACAAAAGGAATGATAAAATAGGAGTCGAACAAACAGAAAAAAGTATTCGGCCAGTTTGTTAGAACAGATATATAGATAAATGCACATCTAACAGATATGTATTCATTTCTGTGTATGTGCATATAGTTGTATGCGTGAATATTCATGGGGTCGAGCCTCGTATAATTTTAACAAACTGATAGAAATGAAAGCACACAGAGCCAATGCAAGTTTCGTAAGGCAGCTTCCGAAGTGGACGAAGGAAGAGGCATGAAAGCTGCAACAATAACGAAAGACAAGTTAAAGCAAAGTGAACAGTGGAAAAAAAGTGGGAGATAGGTGGATCAAGAGGGGGAAGAGGACTAGGAGGTGGAGAGGTGGAGAACCCGAATGGGAAGGAAGGCGAGGAGGAGAGGAGGAGTGGAGAGGAGAGAAGGGGAAGAGGAGAGGAGGGAATTGGAGAGGAGAGAAGGGGAAGAGGAGAGGAGGGAATTGGAGAGGGAGAGAGAAGGGGAAGAGGAGAGGAGGGGATGGGAGAGGAGAGAAGGGGAAGAGGAGAGGAGAGACGGGGAAGAAGCATTGAGGAGGAAGAGGAGGGGAGGCAGAGGCGAGGAGGAGAGGGGAAAGGAGCGCGGGCGGGGTTCGGAGAGGGAAAACCCCGGGCACGAGTCTGGATCGTGCCCAAAAATGCCGCCCAAAAACCCCCCTCGCCCGGGCGTCACCCACCGCCGAAATGACGTGCGTACTCGCGTGTATTTGCGGCGTCGGCGCGTAGCCCGAGCGACGCTGCCCGACCCGGAACCGCAGATGGCGTCGTCCGCGAGCACTCGGGGGCGGGGGGCGGGGGGGGGGCCTGATTGCCTCACCTTTCGGGCGGCCGCTCCCCCGAGGAGGTCTCGCGCCCATCATCGAGCAGGGAGGATCTGCGGACGTCTTGGCAGAGAAAATTGCGTAAATAAAGCCTGCGGAGCAAAGGTGCCATACCCTCTGCTGATGAGGCCATCAGACAAAGCGATAATTAAAATAACTTTTATCGTACCAAGTACGGGCAGCCTTTATTTACCACTTGCAATTTGGCTGTTTATCAGGGCTCTAAGAGTGGGATTTTGGACGTAAACAGCACGGTGGGTTGTTACTGTGCTGTCCTGTCGCCGACCTTTTAAGGCCGGCTCCCCCGCGGACCAGGTGGCGTCAGCGCGCCGCCATTTTGTTTCAATCTTCTTTTTTGGCGCGAAGGTACAGTAACATGCGTTCTTATTGACCGCTTTTTATCGGTTTGGGATTTAATTTCGGAACTCTTCCCGCTGGGAAATAAAAAAAAAGAAGTATGAAAACCAAGATTATCAACTTCAGGGGAAGGAAAAATTGTGAAGGTCTTCAGGTTTGTGTTCGTCGGTTGCTCTTGAGACTCTCTTGG
>NC_091565.1:32542654-32552654 GCF_042767895.1 Penaeus vannamei
CTACGCTCTCTCCTTTCCTTCTTCCTTCCTTCCATCTAGCCCTCCTCCCTCTCTTCGTTCCCCTCCCTTCCTTCCTTCCCTCCTTCCTTCCTTCCTGCCCTCCCTCCCTCTCTTCGTCCCCCTCCCTTCCTTCCTTCCTGCCCTCCCTCCTTCTCTCCGTCCCCCTCCCTTCCTTCCTTCCTGCCCTCCTTCCTTCCTGCCCTCCTTCCTTCCTGCCCTCCTTCCTTCCTGCCCTCCTTCCTTCCTGCCCTCCTTCCTTTCTGCTTTCCTTCCTTCCTTCCTGCCCTCCTTCCTTCCTGTCCTCCTTCCTTCCTTCTTTCCTTCCCTCCTTCCTTCCTGCCCTCCCTCCTTCCCTCCGTCCCCCACCTTCCTTCCTGCCCTTCCCTCCGTCTCCCTCCCTTCCTTCCCTCCTTTCTTCCTGCTCTCTCTCCTCCCCTTCGTGCCCCTCCCTTCCTTCCCTCCTTCCCCCCTCCCTTCCTTCCTTTCCCTCCTTCCCTTCGTCCCCTTCCCTTCCTTCCTTCCCTCCTTCCCTTCGTCCCCTCCCTTCCTTCCCTCCTCCCTCCGTCCCTCCTTCCTTCCTTCCTTCCTTCCTTCCTTCCCTCCTTCCTTCCCCTTTCCCTCCTTCCTTCCCTTCCTTCCCCTCCCTTCCTCCCTTCCCTCCTTCCCTTCGTCCCCCTCCCTTCCCTCCATCCCTTCCTCCATCCCTCCCCTCCTTCCCTTCCTTCCTTCCCTCCGTCCCCCACCCTTCCTTCCTTCCCTCCTACCTTTCCTTCCTTTCATCCATCCCTCCACCCCATACCCCCTGCCCCTCCCCTCGCTCCCCTGTGCGTGGAATGTCAGGATGTTGCGTCAAGAATCTTGATAATTGGTCTGGGCGTCTTCCTCTATGTCCTCCTCATCCTCCTTCTCCTTTTCTTTTACCCTCCTTTCTCTTCCTTCTCTTCCTCCTCCTCCTTTCTCTTCCTTCTCTTCCTCCTCCTCCTTTCTCTTCATTCTCTTCCTCCTCCTCCTTTCTTTTCCTTCTCTTCCTCCTCCTTCCTCTTCCTTCTCTTCCTTTCTCCTCCTTGACCCCAATCATACACTTCCTCCTTCTTCTCTTCCTCATCCTACTCCTCCTCCTCCTTTTCCGTCTCCTCGTCCTCTTCCTCTTCCCCCTGCTTCTCTTCTTCCTTCTTCTTTTCCACTTTCCTTTCCCTTCCTCCTCTCCTCCTTTGTCTTCTCTTCTTTCTCCATTCTTTCATTTCTCATCTTCCTTAACCTCTTCCTCTTCATCTTCGTCCTCACCCTCCTCCTTCTCCTTTTTTATGCTCTTCCTCCTCCTCCTCTTCCTTCTCCTCCTCTTCCTCTTCCTTCTCCTCCTCTTCCTATCACATGTGGCATCCCCTACCCTCTCCCTTCCTCTCTTTCCTCCGACCTTACTCTCCTCTCCTCATTTCTCCCTTCTTCCTCACATCTTAACTCTCTTCTCTCTTTCTTGATACACTTTATGTTTTCATAAATTCCGTTTTCACTTCTTCCTGAATTACCTTTTCCCCTTACCACCCACCTCCCTTCCCCTCCCTTTTCCCTCTCTTCCCTCCCTTTTCTTTTCCCCTTTTTCACCACCTTTCCCTCCCTCTCTGGTACCTTTCATCTCCCTTTCTCCTTCGCCCTCCCCTCCCTTTTCCCCTCTCTACCCCCTCGCCTTCTCCTCCCTTTCCGAATCCTTTTAACCCTTCGCCTTCCCCTGCCTTTTCCCTCCCTCTCCGCTCCCTTTCCTTTCCTTCTCCTCCACTCTTTTCCTTCCCTTTCCCCTCCCTCTCCCCTCCCTCTCCCCTCCCTTTCCCCTCCCCCTCCCCCTCCACCACCCGCGGGGACGCTGACCCCCGAACCCACGAAGAAGGAAGTGGGCGGCAAAACCCGGAATTCGTACGTGAGGCGGCGGTAGCGGCGGCGGCGGCAGCGGTCGGGTCAGCCGAGCGGGCGAGCGGCGGCTCCCTGGGCGGCCCCGAGGCTCAGGGGACATTCCTACACACAGGGGTTTATAGGCACGCCGCCGCCGCCGCCGCCGCCGCCGCCCCTGCCCGCTCCCACCCGGGTTCCCTCCGCTGCGCTCCGCCTCCACCTCCGCCTCCTCCGCCGCCTCCGCCGCTTCCTCCTCGTCCGACAACGCCGTCGCTGCGAGGCTTTTTTCCGCGTCAGAATGCTGTTCGTCGGGCGGGGCGGAGGGATTGGGGGGGGGGTACCGGGGAGGCAGGAGTGGGGGCGGACCGGGGAGGCAGGAGGGGGGGGGGGAGTGCTAATACAAGTGGTATTGCTAATGCTTAATACTGTTACTAAAACTAATGCTGATGCTACTACTAATACTATAATGCTAATGCTAAAACTGATGCTTTTATTAAATTCTAATGTTAATGCTGCTTCTAATGCTAATGCTGGTACTAATACTATAATGCTAGTGCTGATGATAAAACTAATGTTTTTTATTAAAACTAATGCTAACGCTGCTACTAATGCTAAGGCCAATGCTTGTACTATAACTAATACTAATGCTGCTAACGCCAATAGCATTATCAAAACTAGTACTAATACTAACACTAATTCTGATACTAATGCTGCAGCTAATCCTAATCCTAACGCCAATAGTATTATTAAAACTAATGCTATTACTAACACTAATTCTAAGGTTAATGCTGCTACGAATCCTCATACTAATGCTGATATCAATACCACTGTTTATCCTAATGCCAATCATAGTCTTGATACCACTATGGGTTTTCTTCCGAGATCAGCTGGGTGGGTTGGTGTGGGCGGGGCGGGACGGGGGGGGGGGCTTGTCTGTTCTCTTTTCTCTCTCTCTCCCTTTTTATTCTCATCTTTCCTAATATCTCTTGCTTTTCTTGCTTACTTTTTATCGTCTCTTGTCTTGCTTTTTCTTAGATTTTTCATTTCTTGTTTTCTTATCATCGTGTTCTTTCTTTAGTTTTTGTTTTGTTTTGTTTTTTGTTTTGTTTCATTTTTATTTTTTTCTGTCTAAATATATCGTTAGTATTTGTCTCTGCCTTTCATTATTCCCTCTTTCTCTTCTGTTTTCTTTCTTTTTTCGCACTATTTCTCTCATCCTCTTTATCACTCTCTTTCTTTCTACCTTTCTTAATTCCCTCCCATTCCCGTCTTTTCTTAGAATAATACGAACATACACATAAAACGATATATAATTACTCTAATTCAACATATACAAATCGAGTCCCAATAAAATCTAAAAAAAAAAAAAAAATACTCTCAAAATAACTTGAAAATGAAACGGGAATTTATTGCATATCTCCTGTTGCAAATTTCAGCAAAGCCAATTTAACACATAAATCGATTCTCAATAATAAAAAAGTAGTAATAATGATGCTCATAAAAATATTTCAAAATTAGGAGGCAATGAAAAGACGTCAAAAGTGGGAATTTGCGACAAATTCCCTATTGCAATTTGCAGGATCATTATATAGAAAATTATACACTTATCTCACACAATATGAACTGATTTAAAAAGATAAGTAGCAATATTAATGATAATAATATCAATAATGATGACAGTAATAATAATGATAATAATATCAATAATGATGACAGTAATAATAATGATAATAATAATAATAATAATAATAATAATAATAATAATAATAATAATGATAATAATAAAAGCCTCAAAATAATCTCAAGATATGGCGTCCTGGAAGAAAAAAAAATCCCAAAATGGGAATTTACCGCAAATTCCCACTTGCGGATTCCAGCGAGCGAGAAGAGAAAGAACAACAGCCAATGACGTGGAAACAGTAGCGATACGGGAGCTCCTTCGAATGTTCTGGTAGCTAAGTACGCACGCTCACATACCCTCACGTACGTATAGTATGTACGCAAGATTAGGTACACACACAGACACAGATTGGAGACGTAGACACAGTCACAAGTACTTTCATAAATGCAGGGATGCTGATACATTCATTTGTGTACACACGCACATGTACACGCACACGTACACACACAAATTACGCTGACCACCACCCCCACTCCCCCACATCCCCTCACCTCTTCATCCATCTTTTTGGCTATTTCTTCCTTCCTCTCCCATCCCCCCCTCATCTCTTCTCTTCTTCCTCTTTTATTCCTCTTCCTTCGTCTCCTCCTCCTCCTCCTCCTCCTCCTTATCCATTTTCCTCCTCATCCCCATCCTCTTCATCTTTTCCTCTTCTTCCGCCACCTCCTTCTCCTCCTCTTCCTCCTCCTCCTACTCCTCCTCCCTCCTCCTCCTCCTCCCTCCTCCCTCTTCATCCTCCATCCTGTTCCTCTTCCTCCTCCTCTCCTTCTTCTTCTTCTCTTTCCCCTCTTCCTCCTCTTTCTCCCCCTCCTTCTCCTCCTCCTCCTCCTCCTCCCTCCTCCTCCTCCTTCTCCTCTTCTTCCACCTCCTCCTACTCCTCTTTTCGCCCTCTTCCCCTTCCTCCTCCTCCTCCTTCTCCTCTCACTCTTCTTCCCCATCCTCCCCCTTCCCCCCACCCTCCCTCTCTCTCCCTCCCCTCCTCCCTCTCCTTCCCCTCCTCCCTCCACCCCCACCCCCCTCTTGACCCGGGTACCAGCAGCGGGTCGCCGGGCGGGACGAGGGTACCAAGCAACTCTTAATTACATCCTGGTATTCTGGGCTTCTTTGGGGTGATAGGGGGAGGGGGGAGGGGGAGGGGGCGTTACTTGCGGAAAGTCTCCCTTTTTTCGCTCTCTATTTATTTATTTATTTTTATCGTGTTCTGCTAACTGTATCTGTCTATCTATATATGTATGTGTGTGTGTATGTGTGTATGCGTTTGTGTGTGCGAGTGTGTGTGTGTGCGTGTGTTTATGCATATGTATATGTGCAAGTGTGTGGCCGCCTCTGTGTCTCTCTCTCATTCTCAATTACCTTTTTATTTTTATTTTTTTTCTATTTATTTATTTACTTTTTTATTATTATATTTCTTTTTTTTTTTGCCCTTACCCTTACCATCTGTTATTATGGTACTTGCTGTTATTGTCATTAGCGTTAATGATAGCGTCGTTAATAAGATCAGTTATACTGTTGTTAATTACTCTCTTGTGTAGACAGCAGTATTAATAACATCATTATCATTATAATCTTCATTTCTCTCACATAGATTATCTTAATTAGTGCCCATTATTAGCCGTTTCATTATGGTCATCATCACCATTATTGCTAGTGTAATTATACTGATATTAGTAGAAGTGTGGGTATGTGTTAATATTCAGTATTAGTATTAGGATTAGTACTGCTATTAGTATTAGTATTAGTGTTAGTATCAATTCAAGTAGTAGTTTGGTAGTTTGAGTTGTTGTACCATTACAATTGTTACTATTATTATCATCATTGCATTATCACCATAACTATGGAATTTGTGTTGTCCCTACCATGATTAGACAGCTGATTGCACCATCATTATAACTAAAATCAGTTGTTCTCTCTCTCTCACTCCTCTCTCTCTCTCTCTCTCTCTCTCTCTCTCTCTCTCTCTCTCTCTCTCTCTCTCTCTCTCTCTCTCTCTCTTCTCTCTCTCTCTCTCCAAACTCTTCATCATCCTCTCCTCCTCTTCATCATCATCCTTCTCCTCACCTCTATCTTCTCCCTCTCTCTCTCTCTCTCTCTCTCTCTCTCTCTCTCTCTCTCTCTCTCTCTCTCTCTCTCTCTCTCTCTCTCTCTCTCTCTCTCTCTCCCAGCTATTTTTGTTATTGTTATAATCTCACCATTAACTACGCAAGATCATCATCATCGCACCATCACCACCATAATCAGCTGCAACATCACCATCATCACCATCATCACCACCAGCAGCGCTGCCATGACCACCATTTTAACAAAAACGAAGGAAATGCTGTTAGTGCGTGCAGGAGAACCCGTTGACCGGTAGTGCGAGACAGTAGACAGACAGCGAGAGGAGGAGGGGGGAGAAGGGAGGAGGGAAGGGGAAGGAGAAGGGAGGAGGGAGGGGGAGGGAGAAAGGGAGGGAGGGGGAGGGAGAAAGGTGGAGGGGGAGGGGAGGGGGAAGAAGGGAGATGGGAGGGTAGAGAGAATGCAGGTGGGTGGGAGGAGAAGGGAGGGAGGGGGAGAAGGGAAGAGGGAGCGAGAAGGGAGGTGGGAAGGGGGGAGGGAAGGAGGAAGGGAGGTGGGAGGGAGGGAGGGAGAAGGGAGGTGGAAGGGGAGGGGAGAAGGGATGGGGAGAGCAGGGGAGGAGAATGTGGACGGAAGAGGGGAAGGAAGGAGAGGGAAGATTGAGATGGGGAAGAAAGCAGAAAAGGGAAGGAAATAAAGAGGTATGGAAAGGGAGAGAGTGGAAGCTGAGGAAGAGCGTAAAGAGGGAATGGGATAGGAAGAAAAGGAGGAGGGGAGGAGAGAAATTAGGAAGATTGTAAAGAGAGACGAAAGAGGAAAGTCGAGTAAGAAGTGATAGGAAGAGGAGTAGGAAGAGGGAGGAAGACGAACGGGGTATTGGAAGGGAAATGAGAGGAGGAAAACTTAAACATAAGAAAAGAGAGATTAAAGAAAGAGATGAGAAATGCACGGATATGAAAATAATCATAATGATAATAGATAAATACATTTAAAAAAAAATAAAAATAAACAGGAAGAGATAGGGAAAGATAGGGAGAGGACGGAGGTTGGGTAAGAGGTGGGGAGAGGGAAGGGGGGACAGGGTGCCACCTGCCTACCCCAGACGCCCCGCTATGAAGCTTCCTACAGCGACTTCTGCCGGAGGAGGGGAGATGGGAGCGAGAAAGAGACAGACAGACTGACAGACAGACAGGGAGAGAGAGAGAGACGAACAGGCAAATAGATAAACAGACTGACAAACAGGGAGAGAGAGAGACAGACAGACAAGGAGACAAAAAAGACCGAGACATAGAGAGAGAGACAAACAAACAAACAAACAAGAACAGACACACAGATAATATAGATACGAAGAGACAGACAGACACAGACAGACCTAAAAGTAAAACGAAAAAAAATAGAGGAGTAGATAGCGATCTCATTCAACGTAGCGTTCCACACACTTTCTTAAGGAAGACTGAAGTAACGGGAAGAGCAGGCTTCAGACGTGTGCCTCCCCCCCCCCCCCCTCCTCTCTCTCTCTCTCTCTCTCTCTCTCTCTGTCTATCTCTCTCTCTGTCTCTATCTATCTATCTGTCTGTCTCTTTCTCTTTCTTTCTTTCTCTTTTTCTCTTTCTTTTCTCTTTCTCTCTCTCTCTCTCTCTCCATCTCTCCCCCCCTCTCTCTCTCTCCCTCCCCCTCTCTGTCTTTCCCTCTCTCTTTCTCTCTCTCTCTCTCTCTCTCTCTCTCTCTCTCTCTCTCTCTCTCTCTCTCTCTCTCTCTCTCTCTCTCTCTCTCTCTCTCTCTCTCTCTCTCTCTCTCTCTCTCTCTCTCTCTCTCTCTCTCTCTCTCTTTAATTCTCTCTACATATATACCTCTCTCTATCTATGCATCTATCCATATTTCTCTCTTTCTCTCTTTCTTTACCCTTTTCTCACTCTTGCTCTATCTATCTATCTATCTATATTTCTCTCTTTCTCTCTTTCTTTACCCTTATCTCACTTATCAATTATTACCATTCATCCATAGTAAAATGAAATGAAAAAAACGAAACACGAAAAAAAACATAATCCTCATTCAAATGAAACTATTTAATAAACTTGTAATGAAAGGATTTTCAAGAACAAACTAAGGACAGCATTAATATTACTGGACATTCACTTACATTAGTGTCAGTATAATCCTAGTGTTGAATCCCACAAGCATGGTGTTATAGCCTGGCACTGTCATTGGTCAGTCATACCCCTGTCATGACCTGTCACGTTCTGTCGAGTTGTTGTCACACTCGTGAATTTATATTTAACTAGGAGTAGGAATTCGCAAAAGGAAAGTTTCGTCTTTAATTAATTTTTCAGTAATGGTGTAATCCTCTTAGAGAAGGAGAGGAATGGAAAGAAAAGACTGGGAGGTAGAGGTAGAGAGAGAGAGAGAGAGAGAGAGAGAGAGAGAGAGAGAGAGAGAGAGAGAGAGAGAGAGAGAGAGAGAGAGAGAGAGAGAGAGAGAGAGAGAGGTGGAGGGAGGGAGAGAGAGAGAGAAGTGGAGGGAGGGAGAGACATACAGATAAAAACAGACACGCAAACTGACAGTGTTCAATCGACCACATCCGACGAATGAGGAAGAGAGAGAGAGAGAGAACAGACAGACACGTTGATTGACAGACAGACAATTAACCAGACAGGAACAGACAGACAAGCAGACACACAAACATACAAACAGACGAGCAACGAAGGGCAAAGTAAATACATTAAAGAAATATATCTATATATCTATATCAGTCTATATATCTGTCTATCTATCTATTGATCTATCTATCTATATCTATCTATCTATCTATCTATCTATATATATATATCTACCATGAAAGAGAGAATAGAGAAGGGTGTGAAGTGAAGTGAAAGACAGAGTGGGAGGAGGGAGAGGGGGGAGGAGAAGGGGACAGGGAGAGGGAGAGGAGGGTAGAAGGAGTATGGGGAGAGGGGGGCAGAGGTAGGGGGTGGTAGGGGGAGGACAGAGGGAGGGAGAGATGATGAGAGCAGGTGGTAGGGAGGAGGAAGGGAGAGGAAGAGGGAAAGGGAGGGAGGAAGGGGGAGAAGGAGAGAGGGAGGGGGAGAAGGTGTTGAGGGGGAATAGAGAACGGGGGAGAGGGGGAGGAGGGAGGGAGGGAGGGAGGGAGACTGGGGGACAGGGGGTTAGAGAGAGAGGGAGGGAAAGGGAAGAGGAGGGATGGAGGGGCGAGAAAGAATAAGGGAGAGGGAGGTGTTACGAGGGAATAGAGAGAGGGAGGAAGGGAGGGAGGGGGAGAAGGAGAAAGGGAGGGGGGAAGGAGAAAGGGAGGGGGAAGGAGAGAGGGAGGGGGAGAAGGAGAGAGGGAGGGCGAGAAGGAGAGAGGGAAGGCGAGAAGGAAAGAGGGAGAGGAAGGAGGGAAGGAGGGAGGGAGAGATAAAAGAAGGAGAGAGGGGGAAAAGGAGGGAAGGAGGGAGGAAGAAGGAAGAAGGAGGGAGGGAAAGCGAAGTAGGAGGGAAAGGGAAGGAGGGAGGGAGGAAGAGGAAGAAGGAGAGGAAAGGGAGGGAAAGCGAAGGAGGGAGGGAGGGAGAGGAAGAAGAAGAGAGGGAGGGAAAGGGAAGGAGGGAGGGAGGGAGAGGAAAGAAGGAGAGAGGGAGGGAAAGCGAAGGAGGGAGGGAAAGGAAAGGAGGGAGGGAGGGAGAGGAAGAAGGAGAGAGGGAGAGAAAAGAAGGGAGGGAGGGGGAAAAGGAGGGAGGGAGGAAGAGGAAGAAGGAGAGAGGAAGGGAAAGCGAAGGAGGGAGGGAAAGGGAAGGAGGGAGGGAGGGAGAGGAAGAAGGAGAGAGGGAGGGAAAGCGAAGGAGGGAGGGAGGGAGAGGAAGAAGGAGAGAGGGAGGGAAAGCGAAGGAGGGAGGGAAGGGAAGGAGGGAGGGAGGAAGGAAGAAGGAGAGAGGGAGGGAAAGGAAGGAGGGAGGGAAAGCGAAGGAGGGAGGGAGGGAGAGGAAGAAGGAGAGAGGGAGGGAAAGCGAAGGAGGGAGGGAAAGGGAAGGAGGGAGGGAGGGAGAGGGAGGAGGAGGGAGGGAGACTAGGGGGAGTGTAAGGAGAGACGCGGTGTGATCCCGGGTCAGCTTTCCACCGTGAGAAGGTTACTGTGACTCACCCGACCTGCTCCTTCGACCTACCCTCCTCTTCCTCCTTCTCCTCTTCTCCTCTTCTCCCCCTCTTCCTCTTTTTTTCCGAGTCTCCCCATCGCTTTTTTTTTTCCTTTGTTTTCCCGTTTTTTTCATGTCTTAGTTTAAAAGATATAATTCTTCTTCTCTGCTAATCCTTCTCCTTCTACTTGTTGTTTTTTTTTATCATTATTATATCTCCTCCTTCTCCTTCATATATTTCTTCGTTCTTCTC
>NC_091565.1:32562654-32572654 GCF_042767895.1 Penaeus vannamei
CTCCCAGGGGCAGCCAGCCACCCACCAGCCTACCCGCTGACACCACACACGCAGCTGCAACGCCCGCCACCCACCGCCCTGCTGCCCTGAGCCGCCCTCTTGGTCCTCGCGGGCGCCCGCGGACCGCCTCGCTGGCAGGGCCGCGCAGGAGGAGCCCTTGCGGTGGGCGGCCGGCCTGGGGAGCCTCGGAGTGTGCCAGGGCGCGGGGCAGCGCTCAGGGCGGGACGCGGCGAGGCTGTGCCACTGCGCACGGGCGTGTAGGAGACGCACATGGGAGAGAGAGAGAGAGAGAGAGAGTGTGTGTGTGTGTGTGTGTGTGTGTGTGTGTGTGTGTGTGTGTGTGTGTGTGTGTGCGTGTGTGTGCGTGTGTGTGTGTGTGTGTGTGTGTGTGCGTGCGTGCGTGTGTGTATGTGCGTGTGTGTATGTGCGTTCGTGTCTGTGTTTCTGTCTGTGTATGTTCCTAACCCGAAGTGTATGTATATGTGTGCGTGTACATACACGTGCGTTACTCCACACCCGTATATGTTTGTATGTGCATATGAGCGCGTGTGTCCAAACATCCCTGCATTCTGGTTTACAAGAAGGTGCATTGGATAGCCTGAACATGTTACTGTACATTTATTTTTTTCTTTTCTTTTTTTTTTTAATCTTCACTCGTTTCTTCTAAGGATGAAATTACTGTGTGTGAATCAGTGTAAATACCGGTGCTTGCGTGGTTGGTTGAGACAGCGGAGAATCGGGTGTAGGAGGGTGGGGGTGAGTGTGGTAGTGAGTAAAGGGTTCAGAGAATGAATGAGCATGGGCGAGGATTTGGTCTTGGGTGAGGTTGGGAATGAGGAAATGAGGAGGTTGAGGAGGAGGGGACGGGCGGACGTATAAGGGGAGGAGGGAGAGGGAAGAAAAGAGGAAGAGGAGGAGGGGGAGAAAGAAAACAATGAAGAAGGAATGAAAGGAGGAGAAGGAGAAGGAGAAAGAAAAGAAGGAAGAAGGGATGAGAGGAGGAAGAGGAAGTGGTGATGAAGGAAGAAAAGAAGGAAAAGAGTGCGGGAGGAGAAGGAAGGAAAATGAGGGAGGAGGAAGAAGAACAAGAAGATGAAGAGGAGGAGGAAGAAGGAGATATAAAAGGGAAAGTGAAAACTGTCAAGAACACAAAACCGAGAAGGAGACCAATATTTTCCTCTTTTGTGAGACGGGAGGAGAGAGAAAGAGGGAAAGAGGAGGGAGAGGAACTGCCCGAAAGAGTTGGGAAGGGGAAGGGGGAGGAGGCGTAGGGAGGGGGAGGCGAACTGACCAGAGGGTAGGGGGGAGAGGAGGGGAGATCAGGGTATCGACAAAAAATGTGATGGCTTGAAGGCAATTTTTGTACCGTGTCAGGCAGGAGCCGGTTGGGTGTCCCTCCCCCTTCCCCTCCCCCTCCCTCCTCCCCCCTAAACACCTTCCGCCGTACCTGGCAAGCCTCCCCCCTTCTCCCCCCTTCCCCATCCTCCTCCCGCCCCCCCCCCTCCCGGCCCCTCCCTCGTGTGTCACTTCGGCGGCTCCCATTGGCCGCCGATCACAGGTAGGCGGGCCCGTTGCAGGTGGAGAGACCCAATCAGCGAGGCAGCCGTGGCGATGGGTGTGTCGAGGGACCCGCCGGTGGAAGGGCGCAGGGTGGGCGTAGGCGGGGCCAAGGTGGATGGGCGGCCCGAAGGAGGAAGGGCGGGGTGGATTGAGGTGGGGCAGGTGTCGCGGGGAGTTGTCCCCCGGGGTGTGGTGGGCCCTGGGTGGCGGCGGCGCGGTGGGGGGCGGGGACCTGAGCTGCCCGCACGCTGGCCGTCAGTCCCGCCGCAGCGGCCGCACACGCCGCACATTCACCTCATCCCTCCGCACCCGCAACCTACCGCAGCCGCACACAAGGTGCACCGCCCGCCTGTGTTGCCCTCCCTTCCTAACTGCCCTAACACCGCACCCAGTGTCCCTTGCAGCGACCTTTACCTCCTGTGTGCCTTTGTCTTGTTTAAGAAGTAGTGAGGTTTTGTGTGAAACTAAAACAAGGTCTTTGGATTTACAGGTTTGCTCAGAGTGCCTGAAACGTACACCCCAAAAAGTGCTAGAGAGAGACACCTGCATTGCAAAGCCTTGGACATCTGTCTAAAACGGGACACGGAATCTTGAAACGCTCGCCTGCAACAGGTGTCACGCTTGCCTCGCGACAACGAGAGAATTAGGTCGTTTCAGACACTATGTTCGCCTGCGGAGAGAAAAACCTTGCGACATTCCGCCGGAACTGAACTGTCTCAAGCAACAAGTGCAACCCTGATTCCGCCGGGACAGTCATTAGTCTCTGGTCTGCAACTTCCATCACTGAAACACTGCTGTGAAGCGGGAAAAAAACGGCAACTCGATAACAAAACAGGAGACATTGAAAAGCAAACTCACGGTGAGGGGAACAGATATATCACCTGTTCTCCGGCGCCAGACCGAGGGCTCGGCCACCACTCGCGAGGAGGACGCCCCTCGCCGTTGTGTCACTCCAGCAAGATCAGTCTCTCGCCGCCCACCACCACGACCTCGCACGACGAGGGCGACGAAGCGGCCTCTCCAGACTCCACCATGACGCCAGACTGCCCCATGTCCCCGGGAGAGCAGGACGCGCCGGACCTCATCTGCAAGTAAGTCCCTTTTGTGACCCTCGTCCGCCCAGCCCGAGGGGAGCTGAATCGCCTATCAGAAGGGAGTCGAGCCTTTTATATGTAATTTAGGATACTCATGTGAAACACTAAGATGAGGAATAGGTCTGGGGACGGTAATTACAGCCACTTATTCTGAAAGGAAGAATGGGGTACCTGACGCTAGGGGGTATGTGGGGAGGGGGAGGGGGATGGGGTGGGTTGGAGAGTCTTACCTGGAAGAAAACCTTTACCCGAATAGAATAACTTTCCACTTAAACAAACTTCACTTCTCACAAGAAAATGCCAGATTCACGATAATTAAACAACTCAAAAACTATCAAAATACGTCATTTGGTAAGGAACTACCTGGTTGTCCAGTGACATACCTTAAAACGTTAGAATCAAGTGACGCATTCTTAGATCCTGCCTACCTGGGTGCACATTCAAGGGATGAATTGGAATGTGAGATGAATGTAAGTCCTTCAGCTGAATGAAGTAGTAGCTTTGCCAGGATTAATCACTGTAGGACAAGTATGCCTGGTATGAGTGATGTAAAGATGGTCGGCGTGGGAGGACTATGTGTTGTTTTCAGTGTTATTGGCAGAAGAGTAGAAATGAACTATAGACAGGTACCTTGAAGCAACTTTAGCAATAGTGAGAGTACTACTGCTGGTACTAATACTACTACTGGTACTACTAATGCTGCTGCTACTGTTACTCCTATTAGTATTAGTACTGTTACTACTAATACTAATACTATTACTATTACTATTGCTGCTACTGCTTCTACTGCAGTACATATTACAGACATGACTGCTACTATTACTACCACTATACTGTTACCACTATTACTCTTATTACCACCGCTAGCAATTAGAGAATTGACAATATTTTTGATACAAGAAGAGTAATAGTAGTAGCGTCAGAAGCAATAGCAGTGGCTGTTGCTATAGTAACAGTAGTAATAGCAGTACTTAACCAACAAAATGAGACAGTAGTGATGCTTACAATGCATATGAAATGTAAGCCGTGGTAGCAATTGTAGTAATAATGATAAGGGTGACTCTTGCATACAATAACAACAGTATTCTACTATCAAGACGGGAAGATCCTAATATATACACGTAGTAACGACGGTGTCGATGAGTCTGTAAAAGATCAAACGATAAGTGTGATTACTGACAGCAATATCAATGTACCATTTGGTAAACAAAAGGAAATTAACGACAATAACAGTAATGCCAATGATAATAATGATAACAGCATCTGTTTTAATAGTAATGATAATAGTACTGTGTCAATAGTAATAACTCAGAGGTTAGCTGCAATAACGATGTTTTTTGTTATGGTAGCATTATATAATAGTACTAATTTCTTTGATAAGAATATCATAATTATAGTAGTAATAATGACTATGAGAATGATAATGATAATAAAGAAAGAATATAAATAAGTGCTCAAAATGATGGTAATAATATTATGGATAAAATAATAATAACAAACATAATCAAAATCTAGGATAATGATAATGACAATCATCATTATCATGTTACTATTTATAGATAATGACAAAATGAGTTTATTACAATTATTACTGTTATTGTTTTACTGATATTTTTTTTACATTGTATTATTTTCATAGCAATATATATTTTCTTTTCTCGTTCTTAATATTATAGCCTTTTTTATGTAATTTTTGTTATTATTATTGTTGTATTTATGATCATTACTATTATTTTCATTATTATTATTACAATTGTTGTTATTATTGTTATTGTTACTGTTATTATTATTATCATAATTGTTATCATTGTTATCATTACTATTGTCATATTTTTATTATCATTATTATTGGCATCATCATTATTGTAATTGTTATTGTTTATTTTTTTTCTATTACCATTGTTGATTTTGTTTTATTATTATGATTGTTATACATTTTATATCATTGTTATTATTATCTATTATTATTGTTATTGCCATTATCATCATCATTATTATGGTTATTAATTTTGCTATTTTTGCTATCATTATTATCGTTACCATTGTTATTAGAATTATCATTACTTTTATTTCACTATCATGATTATGTTCACCTTCAATATCATTATTTCCATAACTTTTATCATTCTTATTTTCATCATTATCGTCGTCATCATTGATGTTACCATCAATGTTGCTGATGTTTATTATTATTATTATTATTATTATTATTATTATTATTATTATCAGTATCGTTATTATCATGAGCATTAATGATATCATCACGGTTATATCTTCATCATAATCATCACTAATCATCATTGTTATCGACCATTATTGTTATATCGTATTAAAGTATCATGTAAATGCAGGGATACCTTAGATGGCAACATGCTCAGCTGAGGATTCTGATTGGTTGATAAAAAAAAATCGTTATTCCTTCTTCAGATTGAATTTAAATGTCGAAACTATTGTTTATATTCATTTGTTGCACAGTATCACCGTACATGTTGGCTTCTTTTTATGTAATATGAATGTGTGATGAATGGTTAACAGCCTAAAATAAAATCAGATGTCATGAATTAAGAGGAAGGTCACACCTAAAAGAAAGAAAGAAACACACACACACACACACGCACACACACACACACACACACACACACACACATATATATATATATATATATATATATATATATATATATATATATATATATATATATATATGTGTGTGTGTGTGTGTGTGTGTGTGTGTGTGTGTGTGTGTGTGTGCGTGTGTGTGTGTGTTGCACAAAGGTATATAAAAAGAAGTAAAAATCAGAGTTTTCTTTAGACAGCCAGAGCCACCAGCAAGGGGTATTGCCATCTAAGGGGTCCTGTATTTATTGAGATCCTTTTGGGTTTACTATACTATTATCATTTTCATTTGCTGTACCATTACAGTTGTTGCTATGAATAATATAACAGTAATAGTTATTATACATTGTTGTTGAAATGATGATAATCATTGTTATCATTACTACTACTGCTACTACTAACATTGTTGTTTTTGTTATTATTATTATAATACTTTATTATTATTATTGTTATCATCATTATTACTACTTCTTCTATAATTATTATTGCTGTTATTGATATTATTATTACTACTGTTATTATCATTATCATCATTATTATTATTGTTGATGTTGTTTTTATTACTGTTGTCATTATCATTGTTATTATTATTATTACCATTATTTTAATCATCATTGTTACTACTATTAACACTACTAGTACCACCATTATTTATGATTATAGCAATTTTTAAGTATTTTCTCTTATTCTCGTCATAATTTATACTAACATTATCTTTGTTATCACATGTGTTGCTGTTATTGTAACAATTATTACGATTATTGTTTTTAGCATTACCATTACTACCATGATTATTGTTGATTTTATTATTGTCATTACCATTAGTAGTGGTAGTGGTAGTAGTTCACCATTTTTATCATTATTAATAACATTATTGATAACAATAATAATAATAATGATATAATTATTATTATTATCATTATTATCATTGCCATTATTATTATCATAATTATTATTATTATTATTATTATTATCATTATTATTATTATTATTATCATTATCATTATCATTATTATTGTCATTATTATTATCATTATCATTATCATTATTAGTGTTATTGTTATTGCTGTTGTTATTATCATTATCATTATTATTATCTTCATCACCATGATCATCATATCATCACTATCATTATTATTATTATCATTATTATTATTATTATTATTATTATTATTATTATTATTATTATTATTATCATTATTGCTGTTGTCATTGTTATTGTTATTATTATTATTGTTATTATCATTATCATAATTATTATTATTATCATGATCATTATTATTATCATTATTGTTATTATTATTATTATCACTGTAATTGCTTTTATTATCATAATGATCATTATTGTTATTGTTTTTATTATCATCATCATTATCATTATCATCATTATCAAAGTTATGAGCATTGCTGTTGTTGCTGTCATAATCGTTATTATTAATGTTATTAGTAGTACTGTTAGTGATTATCGTTGTCATCATTATTATTATTATTATTATCATCATTATCACTACCTGATATTATCATTTGCAATATCACTATTATTCGTTTTTTTTATTATCATTATTGTTATTTTTTCTATTTTTTATCATTATTAGTATCATAGTTTTTTATCATTATTAATGATATTATTACCATAATCATTATTATTGTTATTATCACTCTTGTTATTATTATCATTATTATTATTATCATCATCATCATCATCTTCATCATTAGTATCATTGTTATCTTTGTTATTATCATTGCTGTCATTAATGTCGTTATGGTATTTTTATTATTATTGTGTCATCATTCTCATTCTTTATATTTTTCTTGTTTTTTGTCATTATTACTATTGTTGCTACTGGTACTATTATTAATTATAATCTTATTGTTGTTGTTAACGTTATCCTCATTATCGTTGTTTTGTGTCGTTATCATTATTATCATCATTATTACCATCATCATCACATTTCTCATCATTAATATCATTATCAATAGCTGAAAAAACTGGTAACTTCACATTTTACATTTCTTTACATCACATCATTTAGTTATGAAAGATTTATTTTCGTACATCATAAACCTTTAATTCATAGTTATGAGGATTACTATGCTAGTGACCGAAACAGCAACTGTGATTATAATGTTAATGATGATGAAAATACCTTTGTCGATGGTAACCATGGCAATATAGCATTAAGGTATGATTATGGTTCTGATTAATGTTTATAATAGATGTAATGTTAATGATATTATAGACACCACGCCACCCCCTTTCCCTTCACCTCCTTCTCCTCCTCCCTTTCATCCTCCTTCTTCTTCTTCTTCTTCTTCATCATCTTCTCCTCCTACTCCTCCCTCTTCTTCTTCATCTTCTCCTCCTCCTTCTCCTCCTCCTCCCCTTCATCCTCCTCCTTCACCTCCTCCTCCTCCTCCACTTTCTTCAACACCCCCTTTTCCTCCTCCACTTTCTCCTCCTCCTCCTCTTCCTCCTCCTTCAACTACCACTCCACCTCTTCCTCCTCCAACTCCTCCTCCTTCCCCTCTTCCTCCTCCTCCTCCTCCTTCTCCTTCTCCTTCTTCCTCGTTTCGCAAAAGAGACTAGCCCTGTCATCAAACTCATAAGGATTATAACTGCGTCTCATAAATTCCTCAAGATTATTTTTTCTTCTTTTTCTTTTTCTTTTGTCACCTCGTTTTCCTTGAATCTGGAAGACCTTGGCTGCGTGGACACCTCATGAAAAATGTATTACTCCCATGCGTTTAAATAGTGACAATTGCGTTATGAATGAATTAATTCTCCCCCCCCCCTCCTGTTTCATTTTATTTTCCTCTGTTTCATGGTGTGTTATCTTCTGTTATCTCGTTTCGTTTCGTTCGTGTAAAATCATGATTCTTTTTTCCTGAGTTTTCTGTTTCGTCTGAATTCCATTGCCTGGGATATATTTATTTATATTTTTATTTTATTTATCTATTTTTTTATTCTTTTTATTTCTTTCTTGTCGTTATTCTTTCCAGTATTAGATTCAAGATAGAGGTTGTAATAATAAGTACTACTGAGATATGTTAAAGTTTGCATTTTTGAAAATTATTTTGGAAAACAATCATAAAAATATAGTATTAAACGTTTATTATTAATAATCATCATTCATATTCATTTAATAATCAATATTCAACTTTGATCATTGATATTCAACATTTGATATTTAACAATTTAACATTTAATAATTAATATTCAATATATATTATCTTACAAAGCATTTATAGTATCTAACGTAATTTTTCGTATTATTTTTTTTTCAATAGCATGAGACCATTTTTCTTTCTTCAGGTGAAAATCCTCGAAGGGAGATAAATACATGTTATTTCCATGAGGATAATACTTGATTCAAGCATATCGTTTCAAATAACTTTCTCTCCATCATTCCTTAAATCACACGTGGGCACTAAATCACCTAATTACAATAGTTGCAGTTACAATCACAATTATAATAACAGGAGTGCAGTTAGTTAGTTTCTGTTACAATGGTCGTTACAGTGACAGCTACCATTACACTTTGTTACAGTTTCAGTGACAGTAACCACTACATTTACAGTTACAAGTACAGTTAGTTACAGTTTCAGTGACTAACCACTACAGTTACAAGTACAGTTAGTTACAGTTTCAGTTAGAGTCAAAGCTACAGTTTCTCTTTCAGTTACAGCAAAATCTACTGTTAGTTTCAGTTACAGTTACAGAACAAAATCTACAATTACAAATACAGTTAGTTACAGTTTCAATCATAGTTAAAGCTTGAGTATCTCTTTCACTTACAGCAAAATCTGCTGTTAGTTTCAGTTACAAAACCAAATATACAGCTACAGTATTTCTTAAAGAAGAAAAAGAAGAAGATTCACAGTCATGTCCCGCCACGGCCTAAGTAACCGAGTGTTTTGTGTCCCCTTGGTCGCCATCGGTCACAAAGGGGAGTCTGGGCTGATTAGATCCTTTGCCGAGGGAGATCTATGTGTCTCCTCTCCCTCGCGACTTTGTAAGCTCCATTTGCAGGGCGCCGGCACGGAGGTTGTCTCAGGAGATGTGTCTATACGAATGTGAGGCTTTATGTGTTTGTGTGATTGTTTGTGTGTTTGTTCGTTTGTGTGTGGGATTGGGATTGTTTGTTTGTGTGTTTGTTCGTTTGTGTGTGGGATTGGGATTGTTTGTTTGTGTGTTTGTTCGTTTTTGTGTGGGATTGGGATTGTTTGTTTGTGTGTTTGTTCTTTTGTGTGTGGGATTGGGATTGTTTATTTGTGTTTGTTCGTTTGTTTGAGTGTTTGTGGGATTGTGTGGGTGATACTCTGTGCGCGTGTGTGTATTGTGTTATATATGTATGCTTGTGTGTGTGTATGTTTATGTATATACCTTTGATCTTATTTATAAATAGATTTTTCCGCGATCCGAATTCCCAAGCGACGCGTAAACAACTAAATTGCACTAAAAGGCATAATTAGTTTCAATAATCAGATTATTTCCTATTTTTACTTCCATTGAAGCTGAATAACTCCCCCCCTCCCCCCTTTCCCCCTTTTTACACACACACACACACACACACACACACACACACACACACACACACACACACACACACACACACACACACACACACATACTCTATGACGTCACTCTTACGTCGTGGGTCGCCAAGAACACGCGTGTGTCGAGGTCACGTGACTACCGGATACCCCACGTGAGTGTGTCTCTGAGTTTG
>NC_091565.1:32605154-32622654 GCF_042767895.1 Penaeus vannamei
GTTTTCATGGTCATTATTGTGTCTTCTGGGTCCAAGGGATTAAAAAAAAATCTGTTTTTCTTTTTTTTAATAGTTCAGGGATCAACAACAAGGAAATTTTACACATAAAAAGCACAGATCCCACAAATTTTGTACTTTCCTCAAAGAATCAACATGAACACAGTTATCAGATAGAAGTGAATTAACATAATTGTTGTGTACATACAATATATTATAATCATGAATATATCAGTGCCCAATTTGTGATCAAATCATTCATAAATTCCTTATTGAAAAAGGCTGGAATCAACAAATTTGATTACATTTGAAAGGGTCAGGAATGTTTGTGTACACTTCCAGCAACAAGTTATATCATAGAATGATATACAAATGTTTGATTGTTTCTTTGTCAACTCCAGTCATTAGTACTTTATGTAGAGTTTGGTATCAGTTTCTCTACTTATTTTTCAGTGAAATGAATTTCAAAGTTGAACCTACCCTTGGAGTGGGAGATAATTTGTTGGCAAAAACTGGTTACCCCCATTTAAGTGGACCAGTGTATAGTTTATATAATGCATATTTATTTTTCTGCAGGTGAACATTTAAATACCGTATTTCATCGTAACGATAGTTTTATGTTAGCTTTGATTTTTTTGTTATCTTGCCTACAAAGATTTACAACTTCACAGGTGAAAAGATTCACTGGTCTGCACTGATTATTGTTGTAAATATGGTGCTCCACTATGGCCTCTACTGGTGCATGGCTGTGTTTGGCAATCCGGAGGACGAAGTCTCCATTGGCTTGCACGAGCGTACAGGAGACTGTGATGAGAAAACTAATGTCTACACTGCAATTGGAGGAGTGAGTTTGAATATTGCTTTGAGATTTCTTTTAGCTATCCCATCAGATTTGTAATAATCAGAATGAAACGTCTTTATTCTTAAAATATACATTGGTGTTCCCCACTGTACAGCAAGCAGGAAGTCCACTCTCTGTGAAACGGATCAGAGTCAAAGTCAAAGATAACAGGCGTCTTTTCCACTATCAAATTCGTGTGAGAAAATCCCGCCTACTTGCCCGAGTCCAAGTTCTCTGGTTTCAAGTGCAGTTCAAAATATCATTCAAATCCCAAAATATAATTTGTTGATGTTCAAGGTATGATGATGTGCATCCCAGTAGAAGTTGAATATGCTTATATACATATATTGTGGGGCTTTTTGATAGGTATATTAATCTCTTCCAGTGAGCTTTCTGTACCACCTTTTCAAGAAAGGCCTAATGCTTTAGAAGCAGATGTGTAGGTATATATAGTAGTAACATTATAGCATGATATTAGATGACATGATTTCCTGGTACTTTTATTTTTTGGCTTTGTTAAAGCATTTAAAGATGTAATTCCTTTTAGTTACTCCTTTTATTTAGTTTTTTTTTTTTAAGAACAACCTTCATAGTTTTATTTCAGGTATTAATTTGTAGAATTGAATATTTGAAATTGACTTTACAGTTGGATACAAAACCATTGTAAAATGGTTTGGCTCTAAATTCATTGTAGTGATTTCACAGAATCTATGTCATACTGGTTTATTTTAGATCATCACACTAAAACTGATGTTATGGATTTTTTTTGCCTTACCATTGTTTATATTCTTTTTAAAACCACTATTAAAACATTTGTGAAATTGTAAAGATATTTATTGGAAACGTGAAATAGTAAAGGTATTTATGGGAACTATGAATCATTGGTTCACTTATTCCATATTAACTTCTGATAATTGTTACACATAATTTCCATAAAAGTCCAAATGCTTAGGAATCAGCCTCTCTTCCAAATTTGGTATTTGTTATAGCTTTTGTTATGAATTATTGAGACAATAGCAATCCCCTCCCCCAGGTTTTAGAGAGGCGAACTTACCTGTGCACAAGCGACTATGATGAGAAGTACTTTGATTTCCGTTGCTTACCCGGAGGTGAGCCCGTAAGCGATGGAGTGGAGTGGTACACCATTTGTGGCACCCCTTTCCCCAACCGAGCCGAGTATATTGCAGCAATTTCTCTCGTCTCAACTGTTGCCTGCTTCGTCTTCTACAATATGCTGTTCAGAAGTTCAAGGACACTGGTTTATAAGACTGAGAAGAAACAGAAGACCAAGTAATTTTTTGTGTGAAAAATAAATTTGATAGTGTCCACTAATTATGTTTTTTGTTCATTTATCTTGAGATGTGAAAGATTTTGGTATTTTTGGTCACAGTAGATAATTTGATCACTAATTAATTTAATAGACTATCTTTTTGACTATTTTAATGAGGAAGTTCTTTTAAATAAAGTGTTCTCTGATCAAATCTGTTGCTTAAAGGTACAAAGATATATGTAATAAAAGTAAAGAACACAGTATACAATTTTATGGATATTTTTCTAAAAAAAAAAAAAGGGTATTATTTTTTATTCTATATAAGAGCATACATGTAGCAATTAATATGCTCATGCAAAATGTGTGTTAAACAGTAATAAAAAGGAAATTATGTATATATATTTTTTTATCCTAATATACCAAGCAACCTGGGTGTGTGATTCAGAAATTTACAGATGGAATATTGTAGATATAATTGTAGCTTGATGTACAGTATGTCACAGAATGACATATATTAGTAGTTTATAATAACACTCAGCACCCATGATTCACAAGCAAGGGCCCCATTAGTGGGTCCCAAATGCCAAAAAATGGAAAAGATTGCATCAGGAAATAATATGCTGAAAGTTCTGTCAAATCAAAGATTGAGATCATAAATCAGATTTCCATACCAAGACAGTAAGTATGGAAATCCTGGGATAATTGTACCCCTCTTAGATAAGGGAGAAAAAGGTTAAGCATGTCCAGAGGCAGCAGGAAGAGTGGAATGGGAAAAGTGTAAGTTGGTTGATACAATGCAGAATAGGCTTACTGGTTGGATGTGGTACCAGGAGCACTGGAGCTGAATTTAAAACTTCTCCCATGGCATAGGCACCAGGAGAAA
Organism: Penaeus vannamei; assembly: GCF_042767895.1. Taxonomy (NCBI): domain Eukaryota; kingdom Metazoa; phylum Arthropoda; class Malacostraca; order Decapoda; family Penaeidae; genus Penaeus; species Penaeus vannamei. The sequence goes on from NC_091565.1 coordinate 32,608,146, forward strand.
GGGTAAAGGATTAATCACAAGAGCATGTTATTAACCCAATGCCGATGGGAAACTATTATCACATAGTGTTTTTTTAAATGTTCTGCACATAGATGGCATCCTCCAGTGCTTAGCCACCAAGGAGTCAATTAGTAGATCTTGTAACACCTTGAAATAGCAGGAAAATGCTTTTTTTTTTAACAATGCCAATATTGTTATTGTTATAATTATTATAATTTAGTATTAAATACTAGAAAATATCGAAAATGGAAAATGAGGTGTAATTGGCTCAATGGTAAAAACAATTACTAAATCAAACACAGTGGGCATGCATGTACGCACACGCCATCCCCGGCAGCAAGTGGTTAAGGGTATTGGAGGTGTAGAGAATATTTGACATCGATGAGTATCAAGCTTGAAGTTGAAGCATATGCTTCACAAGTGGGATGTTAAATGGAGCAGAAAGATCTCTATTGAAGTTTGATAAGTGATTCCCAGTAACATTATTGACACCCATAAAAGCCATAAAAGGACACCCTTTATTTGCCTATATAAATATTCCTTTGTCTGACAGTCCTTGAGAAATTACAAGACCCAGACAATGGACCTCGAGGTGGCATTTTTCAAGACATCAAAAAAATGCATAGCAAATTTAGACTGCTCCTTTTGTGGTACAAGCTGGGCTCATTTCGCTCATTCAATCTGGCTTTTTCTCTCTTTCTTTTTCTTTCTTTCCGCGCCCTGTCCGCCCACCAAGAGGGCCCGAGACTCCACGACCACTTCCTCTCTCTCTGTTCTCTATATGTATATGTATATACGTATATGTATATGTGTATGTATATTCATATGTATGAACAATCAGTAAAGTTACCTGAAAAAAAAAATGTCAAGTCCTCAGTAAAAAATATCTGTAGAATAACAATCATAAATATATACAAAAATAGGGCATTTATGTGCAGTAGACCACCCCTGTTCTCTACTAGCGTTCACGCGCACACACCAAAGTACTTCTCTGGACCATTGCTGTTGCGGTGTTGGTGGTCTTCCAAACACACAGTCGCATCAATGGGGCCACACGGTTCTGTTCTAACCGCCGACACGTCTACATTAGGGTTTCGGCCAAGGTGAAAATAACAATTTTTCTCTTTCTTTGTTAGGGAATGTGGCGTACCCCCTCCTCATGCAGTGTATGGGAGAGGGGTAACTCGGAAATGAAGGGAAACGGGATAGATTTTTTCTTTCTGTTTTAAAGCTGTTTTTTCACTTTCGTTTTCCGTGTTCTTTTTTTCTTTGATGAACGTTGTTTGTTGTTGACAGAGGGGGATTTTATTATTGTTGATAGACTGAAATGAAGCAGAAAGTCGGGTTAGAAGTATATCATTTTAGTTAAAACAGAGAGAGAGAGAGAGAGATAATGATAATGATGACCTTTGTCAAATGAATGTGGTGCTTTGCGTGTCGTTTGGCCAAAAATGTACATTTTCACCGTTTTCCTTTTTCTTTTTTTTCATTTTCCCTTTTTCTGTTTTGATTTTTTGTTCTTTTGTTTAACGTTAAGATATGAGAAAAAGGGGAAATACAAAAGCTATGACGAGAGAAAAGAGTCAAACCGATCGCAGAAAAAGAGGAATTAAAACGAAAAAAAAGAGCGACAGAAAAATAGGGATCTGCCTCTGCTTCTCCCTCATACTCTGAGAGGAGAGTAAAGAAGGGAAAAGGCGAGGATGAGGAGAGGAGAGAAGGAGGGAGGAAGCGAAGAGGAGAGGAGAGAAGGAGGGAGGAGGCGAGGAAGGGGAAAAAAGAGAGGAGAGAAGGAGGGAAGAGAGGAGAGAAGGCGCCTTCTGCCGCCCCCCCTCATCCCCCGTCTCCCTCTCCTCCTCCCTCTCCCCCTCCGGACCTTGTTCAGCCAGTCACCTCCTTGCCTCACCCTCTTCCTCTCCCCTCTTTGCTGGTTCTTTCTTTTTTTCTTTTTGTTGCATTTGTGTGTGTGTGTGTGTGTGTGTCGGTTTATGTGTATTTGTAAATGTATATTCGCGGGTGTTTCTCTTTTACTCATCCGCTCTTTCCGTCAGGCATCCGGCCAGACACGAACCAGGAACCATTTCGCATTGCATATTCCTCCTGTTGGGTCAGCTCCCTGGTGATATGGAATTGTTTATGCTCGGCGGGCTTAAAGGGGGAATTGGTTTGCAGAGCAGGCAGACATCGCCCCTCAAAAGCATTATCAATTTTGCGTCTGGGCTTCCAATCGGGCCAACCCCTCACTGATTGGGATCCTTTCCTTGGGATCCGTCTTAAGGAATTCCAGAGCGATCCGGCAGAGATCCTCTGGAAATTCCATTTTCTTAGAGATACGGGAAAGGAGGTAACCTAGTGAATACAGGTCCTGCGCTGGTGAAGTGCGGTGCTCCTGGAACATTTCAGGAGCTACCCAGCCGACCCGCTTACCCTCTTGGGGTTCCAATACATAGCGGCGGCCCTCCTAATTGGCATTTCCAAAGTCAATTAGGTGGAGTTTGCGGTTGGCGTCGAGGACTACGTTGTCCTCTTTCAAATCTAAGTGCATGGCGTTCTTGCTGTGAATTTCAGCTACACATTATAGTACTGAGGCGGCAAGGGAGAGGAGCTCTTCATCCGGATGCTCCTCTTATAAATAGTCATGTAGTGTCAGATGCCCTTCAAGCGTTATCAGTTGCGCAGGGGGGCGAAGGCACAGTCCGAGGGCTATGGGCGCTCCGCCGGCGCCGCGCAGTTCTAGGAGATAGTCAATCTCCATGTGCAGGTTTACCAGGCTGGTGTCGCCCCTCGGCCTCTTCAAGACTGCCTCGAGGCCCTGCCAGCGTACCAATGAGGCGGTGCTGTGTGCCCCTTTCCCTAGCTTCTTCTCCACTTTCTTTAAGCCATCCACTTCGGATGGCTTCATCATAGGGAACCCCTCCCTCTTTAATTTCACCTCCAAACGGGCGCACTTAGCCGCATGGTCGCGAGCTTTTTGGACTCGCAGGGCGGTAGGCGAAATTTTGGCCTAATTCCATGCGGGCTTCGTCGGAGCGGGCTTCGTCGAAGGAACGGGCTTCGTCGGAGCGGGCTTTTCGGGGTGGGTGTTGCGGTATCTCCGCGCTGCTTTTCGATTCCTCTGAGCATAATATTTTCTAACTTCTGCGACTCTTAATAAATATATATAAATATATATATATATATATATATATATATATATATATATATAGAGAGAGAGAGAGAGAGAGAGAGAGAGAGAGAGAGAGAGAGAGAGAGAGAGAGAGAGAGAGATACATATTTATATATGAATGTAAACAAATATGTATGATTATGCGTGTATAGATAATATTAACCTATTTATCTTTTTATGTGGTATGTGAGTTTATGGATGTGTTTGTCTAGTTACAGTGTTTTTTTCTTTTGTATTTAATATCTTCACTTCACATGTCTGGCGATTGTCTCCACAGCTGAGTGAAAGGTACAATATCTCCACTTCCTTAATTTCTACACTTTCACTCTTACTATCACCATCATCATCGTCATTTTCTTATTACTATCACCAAAGGGACGGTCATCGTGGCGTCACCAGTGCTATCACGTGATCAATCGGAGGCAGTGGTGGGCAAAAACAACAAAATCTCACGTTCGTTATTAAGTATTGGCCTGTCGCGAACATCGTCCCTTTTTTCTCGATTTATATGATTCGCAACCTTTTCTAAGAAACTTCGACATGGTAAACAGTTGCATTATTATTGGATGTGCAGAGTAACGACAAAATGGTTTAACTTTCAGCCATCAGAGAAAGAAAGGATCTGGTAAGCTGTCTGTATATCTTTAGAATACTGAAGTTTTTCATCATGACATTTTTAAGCAACTAAGTCGAGAGATCTGTAGTAGGTTGACATCGTTCTCACAGCTGATTCAGCGGCCATTGTTAATCTTCTGCCTACCAGTGCTGTGAAAAAGCGTTGTTTTTGTTTTGATGACCGTCCCTATTGGAGTTTTTTTCTTCTTTAGATTTATGTTTTTTCCTGTTCAAATCTTTTTAAAAAATATCGCTATTTAATATAATTCTATTATTTACCACATAATGCTAAGCAACTTACTATTGTCATCGTCACTGCTACTCATAGTTATTTTTAGACTATCTATAATATTTTTATTAATTGTTTTCATAACTGTAAACTAGAAAATAACCAGTAATAATTACTGGCAATAACCACCATCAATTATTTATTATGGTATCACTAAGCACAATAATAACAAGAAAAATATTTAAAAAAAATCAGATATAGATGGTTATCAAACATCAAATAGAAGAAAAAAAACTGTGCCAAGGATTGGAAAAAACACAAATAATCTTTCATTGTTTATTTGAAATCACACCATACGTATGTACATAGTTGGGAAAAATATGTCAGGTGAAAAGTTAAGTAACACTTTGTGCTAAATATTTTGGTTTCCAACTTACGGTCTAATATGTAGATATATATACTTCACTGAGTTCTGTATAAGTGTGTTACTGTACTGTAATTTGTAAGTTTAATATTTTTTTAAACCAATAAACTTCTTAAGATGTTGTGTACCTAACTTTCACCTCGAGAACATTTACAAAAATTCTTGTGATTTACAACATTAACAATTTAAAAATACTGTCTATTGCTAGATACAAACTTGCGATTGTAAAATAACACTTAGTGTTGTACTTAGGTCAGTGTATCACAGTACATAATAGTTAACGAAGAGGAAAGGACTCAAAAGTTTGATCAAGCAACCTTAACTCAACTAGATGTAGCAGTGGAACCTTTGGTGAGCCGAAAGAGCGTCTTTGATCTGTGCGATTTCCGTCTTGGTCTTTTGTCGATTTTGTTGGAAAAGACAACAAATCTATTGTAAATAAAGAGTAGCATTAGCAGAACTCGTTATATATTATTTCTTAATAATTTATGCGTTATAGTTTGAGAAATATGATGCGTTAAAAAAATATTGAATCTGGGACTTGGGACAGTCCTGTTCACATGATTGTTGTGGGAGCGTAACTCGAAAAAAAAAACACTAGAATATATGCAAGCAATTCTGAACGATCTTTCTAAGTCCTGGGAATCGTAAAGATCAAGTTGACAAAACACAGCGACAAAGCTAAGCATCAAAATATTATTAATATTTATGTATATTTTTTAACGTGTGTTATTTCCATCATGATGCCGTCCTTCGAGGCAAAGCATAATTTCGATAATTTCATCACCTGTAACTCGGCTATTCCATTAGTCTCGTCACAGCTTCGCTACAATTACTATTTTGCTCCACGTAATTTTTTTAAGCTGAAAGTATTGTCTCGCTCTCTCGAACTCACACGGTTAAAAATGTTTGGAAAGAGAACATTCATTTTATTTTTTTTACACCTTGATTGTCACGCAATTCAAATTTCATAATAATCCAAGGAAATTATTCGTGTAATAATCTATTGTTATGAACAATTACTAATAGCTCCTTAGGCCATACAATGCAAAGAGGTAAAAAGAAGATTGGACTCGAGAACCAGCACACATGAAGAAACGGAGAAATGCTGACGGAAGCCAAAGATACACATATATTTGTTTTAGCAATCGAGCTCTGTGAACCCCGTTGCGTCAGAAAGGGGATCTTGAACCGCCTGAGGAAATGTACCTAACAGAATGCGAACAGGAGACCTAAAACAGCACGTAACAATGTTCAACTCCATACTACTTGAATTAAAAAACGCGCCATCTATAGGTACTGTACTTTCGTTTATTTTTTTCTTTCTTCTTCACATTTATATATTGCTAATAAAAGGTATTGCTCGTCTTTAAAATAGTTTTCTTTTAAATTCTGACATTGACAATAAAGATGAGATTCTTAGTATCTATTTACAAACCACATACAGCTTATATATTGCTTACTCGTACAAATTTGAAGTGTCATACTTGCGTTTTCAGGATATTTTAATATGTATTATTTATATATATTCTGGTCACAAAATAATATTCCTTAATTCGAAACTTTCTACGATACGTGGAAAGTGCCAATCTAAAGTTAAATCATCTTCAAAAATCCACCATTAAATTACTTTTAAAGCAACATTTCTACTTTCTAAGAAATCCGTGCAATTTCGAATAATATCAATCTTTCACGCTGTCTTCAGGAAATGCATGAACTACCACCGTGCGTTTCACTTCGGGGTCGCCATGCAGTTGCTGAAGTGCCGATTTTGGAACAAGAAAGTCTACCATAAAAAAATTAGAGGAATTTCCACATTCACTGTCGATCGTACAGACAGTATATCGAAGAAAGAACTACGACTGACTGAACTGCTTATGAAAGATAGGTCCCAACACCACTTAAAGTACATATATATTTTTTCCTTAAAGGTTTCGCATGCCGTGTAATATAAGATATCCTGTACACTGACACGCGGTATAAATTTACCTATAGGGAGAGAGGCACGGGCCAGGATCACAGAGGAACAAGGTTTAGGAGGCTGTAAGATAGCCGTGGTTTGATGGTCAGTGTGTGCAAGGTACTTTTAGAGACCTCGAGTGTATGTACTGTAATAGCAGAACCTTGTTGGAGTTCGCGTGCGCCAAAAGAGAGCTCCCGGCGTTTTGAAGTTTTGTGGGATCTTGGGTATTCAGGTGTGTGTGTGTTTGCTTGGGTATTTCGCAATGGAGAATTATCTTTGTTTCTTCTTTGGCGGGATGATTTCAGGTCCAATGAAGAGAGAAAATCAAGCATGCTGAATATCTTAACGCCATCGTTATGTATCTATACTTCCTGGTAGTATACAAAGCTGAGGTTGTCACATCATAAAACATGCAGGTCAGAAAAAAAAAACATTTAAGACGCCAGGAACCATCTACCTAACCAGACCTAACAAGCTTGGGCGTGAATACGTACTCATTCCCTTTATAAAAACAATAAAAAGTCTCTGAAACAAGGACCGAACACCGCCCCCCAAAAATCAAACACCAAGATCCCTTAAAGTTCCTTGTTCTTCGTGCCATTAATGGGTGTTCCCGGCGGGTGAATGTTCATCTGCTCGAGCCCGAAGGAAGAGAGCACCACATTGTCCACGGAGATCAGAAACACGAAGAGGAGGATAACGTTGTTTAGGATGTCCGCGACCGTGTGCTGTTTCGGGTCGTTAATGTCCATCCCGCCAATTATGAGGAACAGCACGCCCACCAGGACCTGTAATTCCACGGGGAAGGTTATTGAACTCTTATAATGCCACGGGGTGTGGTGTTACTACAGGGGAGCATCAACGGGGGGGGGGGGGGGGGATTTAAACAGCTAGGAACTCTGATAATGCCACGGGGGGGGGGGGGGATTTAAACAGCTAGGAACTCTTATAATGCCACGGGGGGGGGGGATTTAAACAGCTAGGAACTCTTATAATGCCACGGGGGGGGGGGGGATTTAAACAGCTAGGAACTCTTATAATGCCACGGGGGGGGGGGGGGTTATTAAAGGGAGCCTCAACGGGAGGATTGAAACAGTTAGGACTCATAATGCCACGGAGATGGGTATGAAAGGGAGGATCAGCGTGTTGTTTTCTTAAATAGCTGAGGAAATTCTTACAATACCACAGGGTTGGGTTACTCTACCATCAGAAAACACAAGAGTGAATTCCATGATCTAACAGACACAACTGTTCATCTGAATGTCAGTTGGATGGATGGGGGATGGGGATAACATTCTGACAAATGCTCTGACACGATTTATTAAAATGGAAAAAGGCTATGTGAGACTTCAAGATAAGACGCCGGTACAGCTGGTCCTCCTGAAAACGGGATATGAGAAGTACTTTTAATGAAACAAAGGGTAGACGTTAGAGGAACATCTTAAGTCTTGAAGAGTGTCTGAACATGCGGTTATTCGTAAGGAACTGGACTCGAAGAACAAAATGCGACGGCGGAAGGAAGTCTTTTCTTGAAGGTAACACAAGAGCAGGTGCCAGAACATGGGGGTTAATTACAGGTTAATTACAGGTCATACGAACTACCGTGACTGTCATAAGGGCTGGTGGGCGGCGAGGAAAAGGGGCGGGGGCATCACGCTCCGAGAACAAGACCGAAAACAACAAGGTCTGTTTACTCGTGAACTTTTAAAACAGCGTGACGGGCATTCAAAACATGCCTTGATCGCGTTTCTCCAGCAATCAAAATGGAATCCAAATGCCGTTGTTGTCCTTTCCTTCCTTGGTTTCAGAACGTGGTGCCGAGAGATGGAAAGCAAGCAGTCACAGAAGCATTATTTCCTTACTGTTAAAGCTGTTAGGGGATGAAAGTGTCTCCGACTCTCTCGCCTTGGAACCCATAGTCGAATCCCATCTTTATGGCGTCTAGGGCTGTGATAAGCATGACGAGGCCGAGGGTCACGTGATTGAGGGTCACCGCTAGCCTCTGCTTTGAGGGATCATTGATACTTATAATTGACAAGCCCGTCAGCAGCGCCGCCGTCAGTCCCTATGACAGACAACAGAGTTACGAAAAGTACGAAGACATGCTACGCCTATAAAAGCTGGTGTATTTTTTAAGTTAGTCGCTGTTGAACGAACTGACTGCTTTCGACGCATGAGTGAAGAGGCCTAGCTAATTATATGGGGGCGTTTAGGCTATATACAAGCTCGTGAGTTTTGGAATTTCCTCGAACTTGCTCTAAAAGAAACATTCCTAAGGCTGATCCACAGACGAGACTGCTAAATGGAGACATCAAAAGCATGGTTTCGGTCGTGTGTTCACAAATCATACTGTTTATTACACGGCGGATGCATTCAACACGGCATGAAATGTTATAGAAAGACAACAAGGTGTAATACTTCTTTTATTTTTCATGAATCATGGCCAAACCTATATATAAAAAAATAAAAAGGTGCTTATCAAGACTACCATAAACATTCACTGTCTGTACCCAGGACTTTCCTAAACAAATTAGCACCTAAAACTGTAATAAACATAATTACTCAGTTAAAGGTGGGTGTTGCTCTATTCAGTTATCTATGCCATGATAGAGCACTTCTGTAGCCTTTGTTGCGAGACATTTCACACACACACACACACACACACACACACACACACACACACACACACACACACACACACACACACACACACACACACACACACACACACACACACACACACACACACACCATGTCACATTTTTTCCATGGATATTGTACAGACAAACCTGTGTTTTCGCCAAAGGATTCTTACGGGTAGAGGTCGCCTTCGCAAATGAACAAAATCATCTTGTTGCAAAAACAAGGAATTGAACACTATCTATAAGAATCCTTAAGTGGCGAAATGTTCAAGGTTTGGGTAATTGAGTGCCTTGCAACTTGGTTACAGAATATAAGCAGATCTTGGCACTTTATATTTAATTATTTTTTTTAAAGTGGCGATGACCACTGACAGGATATATTAAAAGCATTAACTTATGAATTTTATCATCTTTTCTTAATCATAATACACAATCATTTCTAGTCAAGCATGATTCCCGGCGATTTAACCCACATATCTTACAATCATCAAAAAAGTAAGAAAATAAAAAAAAATCGCACGTCAAAAAGCGAAAAAAATAAAAAAAAAATAAAAAACTTGAACCCACCTACAAAAAATAAAAGTATGAAGAATATAAAAAAAATGAAAATATAAACAGAACAAAAGCGAATCAGCTGATGAAGTATCGGATCCTCTTCCCGCCGCCGATCCTTTGTTCCGACTCCACTAGAAGACGGACAAGGCCACCGTTCCCGAGGGGTAAATTCCAAAGCCACTGATGAGGATGTTAAGGGCCGTGATGATGAAGACGCAGATGATATTGACGTGGTTGATCACAAGAGCAGAGATTCGGTACTGAGGAAGGTGCAGGCGGCAGTCGCGGAGCATGGACAGCGAGAAGGAGAGCAGACCCACGAGCAGCTGCGTGGACACTTTCATGTTATTACGAACCTCAAGAGACAGATAGCTATGTATCTTATTGCTATTGTTATTGTTATTGTTATTGTCTCTGCTGACTTGACTCTCCGAGCCTTCTATGATTCTATGAAACTCATTTTTTTTTGTCTCTCTCTCTCTCTCTCTCTCTGTTTACTGGACACTGCCATCTATGTTACAATCAGCTGATTAGGTCGTTCTCTTTCTTTTTTCTCTATCTAGTTGGTAGTTAGAATTAATTATGAATAGCTTACTTTAAATTACCTGATTAGTGTACATGTGCATAGTTTCAGAAAATGTGCAATGTGCTCTACCACAGACTATTTTTTTAAATTTAGAGACAGCTTCTTAAAATTATTTACAGATTCATCTTAAAATTATTAAAAAAATATATGACATAAGAACTGAGCTCCAGAAAGATTGTTGCTATTATTACTGACAGAATGTTAGTAAATTCATCGCTGTGAGTAGTTCTCGGTTAGATCGATATTATTATAGCTGTTAGGAAATGGCAAGACTTAAGAGTGCACTTGGAGATGCAATAATAGGACATGCAGTTGGAGTCTTTGGGGGGAAAAATGTCTTGCCAGAATTGGATGTGGTTTCTCGAATTTTCTACCAAGTTCTGCTCACCATAGGCCTCGGTTAATAGTAAAGCAGGTTAGTTGGCATCTTTGTTAGTGCTGTGTAAAAATTGTCTCTACAATTAGTAAGGTCCATGTACAAAGTGTGGTATGACAAGGTGGCTGGCATCTTGGAAAGCCAATAAATCTAAATTTTGACTTTTTTTTTTAATTACGAAACTCCACTTCCTATAATTTCACCAAATCTTACGTCCAAAGACCGAATAAATCAAGTTCCAATTCATAAATTGACCTTACAGTACCACAGCAAGTTCAAATCAGTCCCATGCATGATGACAAACATGGCTTGGACAACATCACTGCTTCTCTATTAACACAAACATCCATGCAGACAAACTAAAAAAAAATGCATTTAACCTTTTTTTTCTCTTATTTTTCTCTCGCTCTCATTTTGGGGGACCACGCGTTCAATCTTCAGAAGGTCAGAGTCGACATATCAGAGGGTAAAATGCCAAACCCAGTGATGATGACGTTCAATACAGTGATGACGTAGACAAGGATGACGTTGAGGTTGTTGATAACTGTTGCAGATATGCGATAATGGGGGAGGTGCAGCCGACAGTCACGGAGCATGGACAAACTCACCGATAAAAGCCCGACCACCAGCTGCATGGGTATCAGGCCACCGAGCTTAGTGTGGGATCTCAGGGAACGGGATGGGATGTGTCGATGGCTTGCGTAAGGTATGTAGTGTGTATGTCAGTGTAGGTGAAAGTGTAGTGAGTGAGTGAGTGAGTGAGTGAGTGAGTGAGTGAGTGAGTGAGTGAGTGTGTGTGTGTGTGTGTGTGTGTGTGTGTGTGTGTGTGTGTGTGTGTGTGTGTGTGTGTGTGTGTGTGTGTGTGTGTGTGTGTGTGTGTGCGCGCGCGCGCATGTGTTAAAATGGGCATATGGATTCGGTGGGAAGGCGAGGCTTATCATCTACGAATATTTGGTGAACACATACTACTATTACTCTACGAAGTAAATCAAAATTTGGCTACACAGTCACAAGTTCCTTCCAGCCAAGTGGACTGTCTCTTACGATCTATTTCCTTAAGATTTAACACATAAAAGGATCTATTTAGGCGACAGTGAAATCTATCTGTGACCGATAATGTGTACTTTCACCTTACACATAACAAAGTGCCCTAAAAACACACCCTTTATCTACTTGACATCTAAGCTCGTGACACTTGACAACTACCTATATAATTTGTCAACACAGACCGTCATTTTTTGCCAATGATGATAAAAAAGCAGAATAATTACTCTGTTAAAACACGTAAATTCCCTTTCATGGCCAATGCATTTAGTGCTCTATGGACCCAAAGGGATTGTTCTCTGAATATAATAGTTATTCCTAAAAAAATAAATAAACCTAAACTTGTTAATCGTTTAGAATTAATAAGCAGTCAGATTCACACAACGTTATCAATCTAATCTAACATAGAAAACGGGAAACATATGGGGACTATAAGGGTGAAAATGGGAAAATAACACGATAACCGCTGGGATTAGGTATGTTAATAGTGTGCAAGCTGAAACGTTATTCATAAGACAAATATAAATCGCCTCAAAAGAACCGAAGAATGAAAGAATTTATAAGACCAAAAGAGAAAAAATAACAATTTAAAAAAATGCTAATAAAACACCTTCAAAGAACACATGAAGAAGAAAGAAAAGAAAGAATCAAAGAAAAAATGAGAGAAAGAAAGAAAGAGACTAAAGAAAAAAAAAGAAAGAAAAAATAAGAAAAAAATAAAGAAAAAATAAGAAAAAATGAGAAAAAAGAAAGAAAATAGAAGAAAAAAAAATAAGAAAAAAATATTTAAAAAATGAATCTAAAAAATAAAAAAATATATAAAAATCAAAAAAAATCCGAAGACTCGAGCCCCACCTGCAGCACCAGCGACGTGATGATGAGGCCGAGCATGAGGCTGTAGAACTCGTGCTTGTCGCCGATCCTGAGGACGTACTTGAGCTGCGAGGCGTTGGCCGTGAGGAGGGCGATGTCGAGCATGCCCTGCGCGACCGTCTTCTTGGTGGCATAGCGGTTCGCGTCCAGGGTTTTCCCGCCCTGTTGGTGGGGGAAAAAAGGTTAGTGAAAAAGCGCTCGTGGGAATATCGACTATGGCATACAAAAGAATAAAGAAGAAGAAAAAAAAAATGGTTTTGTGGGTGTTAGAAATGGTATCAATCGGGTTTATAGTTTTTTCCGCTATATCGACTATGTCCTAAAAAATAAATAAATAAATAAATGAATAAATAAATATATAAAAAAGTTCTGTGGAAGTGTTGTTAGAAATTATATCATTCAGGTTGAAAAAATGGTTTTGTGGAAAAGTGTTGTTAGATATTATATCATCCGGGTGCATAGTTTTTTTTCCCGCCCTGTTGGAGAAAAGGGGTTTGTGCGAAAGCGCTCTTGGAAATATCGTCTATGGCCTTCTCAAAAAAAAAAAAAATAATAATAATAATAAATAAATAAATGAAAAATAAATGGTTTTGTGGGTGTTGTTAGATATTATATCATTCGGGTTCATAGTTTTTTTCCCGCCCTGTTGGTGGGGAAAAAGGTTTGTGCAAAAGCGCTCTTGGAAATATCGACCATGGCCTACAAAAGAAAAGAAAAGAAAAAAAATGGTTTTGTGGAAGTGTTGTTAGAAATTATATCATTCAGGTTGAAAAAATGGGTTTGTGGAAAAGTGTTGTTAGATATTATATCATCCGGGTTCATAGTCTTTTTCCCGCCCTGTTGGAGAAAAGGGGTTTGTGCGAAAGCGCTCTTGGGAATATCGTCTATGTCCTTCTAAAAATGGTTTTGTGGAAGTGTTGTTAGAAATATCATTCGGGTTTTTTTCCCGCCCTGTTGGGGAAAAAAAGGGGTTTGTGCAAAAGCGTTCGTGAAAATATCATTAATGTCCTTCTAAAAATTGGTTTTGTTTTGTGGAAAAGCGTTGTTAAAAATATAATTCGGGTTCATAGGGTTTTTTTCCCGCTCTGTTGATAATTAAAATATGGTTTTGCGGAAAAGTGATATTGGAAAATATACCATCAGGGTTTAAAGTTTCCCCGCCCGGTTGATATAAATAAATTGTTTTTTTTTTATGGAAAAGTGTTATTGGAAATGATAATGTGATAACCATAGAGACGGTTTTAAAAGGATGGTGTTATTGTCGATAATATAATTAATATGGAGGCTGTAGGGCTTTTGCGTGGCTTGGCTTGGCTAAGGGGGGGAGGGGGGAGGGGGGAGGGAGGGAGGGGTATTAAGAGAGGTTTTCGGAAAGGGGGAGGAGGAAAAGGAGGAAAAGGAGGAGGAGGAGAAAGGAGAGAAAGAGAAGTGGAATTTGGATTTGGGTATTGTGGATACAGAATAATCCCTCCAGTTCTTCAGTTATGCACATCCACATTGACTCAATAAGTATCCTTAATGCGTCTAATTAAAGGAGGATATGGACAGGTACAGTAACATTCGCTATATCGAACATCTTCACACCCCTTGTCATGATTCATCAAAGAAAAACGAATGAAGAGGAAAAGAGAGAGAAGTTGAAATAACCAAGAAAAAATAATAAAAAAATAATCCGCACACATCAAAAAAGAAGAAAAAAAAAATGAAAAAAGAAATATAAAAGAAAAAGAAAAATGACATCAAAATCAAAATTACCAAGCAAAAAAAAAAAAAAAAGAAAAAAAAATCAACGCTTGGTGTGCGTATTCTCTCTCTCTCTCTCTCTCTCTCTCTCTCTCTCTCTCTCTCTCTCTCTCTCTCTCTCTCTCTCTCTCTCTCTCTCTCTCTCTCTCCCTGTCTTTCTTTATCTTTCTCTTTCCCTCTATCTCTTCCTCTTCCTCTCTCTCTCTCTTTCTGTCTGTCTCTCTCTTTCTCTTTCTCTCATCCTCTTCCTCTTTCTCAGTCCTCGCTTGGCCGCACATCGTCAACGCCCCGAG
>NC_091565.1:32630154-32632654 GCF_042767895.1 Penaeus vannamei
TCGAATATAATCAAAAATTAAAGAAGAGAAAAAGAAAACTCACAAAGATTTATATCTCAACAATCACTAACACAAACTGGTCCATTAAAAGGCAAGGAACTCTCGCATTGACAAATCACACAAAAAAATAAGAACGATGGAAGATAAGAAAAAATGATAATAATAACCTTGAACCAAAAACCTTCCTCTACCTCCCCTAACCTGACTTTACCGAAATACCCTCCAAGGTCACTTCTACACTGACCCTGACATGATTAAGAGAGGTGTTGAGCGTTCTGCCCTCGGGTACTGGATAGCAACGGGGGAGGTACACAGCCCTTAAGGTTGAATTCGTTAATTATTCAGTGGGTAGGTTGAGCTCTATGGGTTACTGGCACACAAACATTGCTCTTTCTTACGGGGATAAAGGGAGTTCTGGTGAACGAAATGGTGTTAGTGAACAGAATGGAAGCCAACTGTTTGCCGAGGTCCTGACGGGTGGAACAAGAATGGAGAATGAAGTTGCATTTTATAAACATGAACATAATTGAAAAAAAATATTAGTTACATCTTTATAAAGTGGATACCTATTACATATATCTGCAGGCACAAGCACAATTACACACGCAAACACTCGTACACATATATGTGTATATGTAATGTATAATGTATATGTGTCTGTGTATGCCTCTATGTACGCATACATGTATATAGGTATGTATATAAGTATGAATTAATGTATCTCTCTCTCTCTCTCTCTCTCTCTCTCTCTCTCTCTCTCTCTCTCTCTCTCTCTCTCTCTCTCTCTCTCTCTCTCTCTCTCTCTCTCTCTCTCTCTCCCTCCCTCCCTCCCTCCCTCCCTCCCTCCCTCCCTCCCTCCCTCCCTCCCTCCCTCCCTCCCTCCCTCCCTCCCTCCCTCTCTCTCTCTCTACCTACCTACCTATATAAACACACATCAGCTATGTCCCAATATCACCCACAAAGAACCGGAGGTCAGCTTCCACGCACACGCACAAGAAGGAGTTGACCTCGCAGTACATACATTCGCACAAGGTCTCCCTCTTCACGCCCACCTATTCAGTTCCAGATAAATCCGCTTCCTTCACAATATCCCAAAGTTATCATCAACGTGCTGTTAGTTGCTTCTTGAAATCATACACACACACACACACACACACACACACACACACACACACACACACACACACACACACACACACACACACACACACACACACATATATATATTTTTTTTTTTCTTTTTTTTAATATCAATATTTCTTTAAAATATCAATATTCTTCTAAGTATTTGTGTGTGTGTTCCTTCGCAATTACAGGCAACGTATTATTGCTCTCTCTGTGCGTAGTGTTGACGTGAAAATCAATATAACATCAATACGCAAACAGCGCCAAGGCAACGAGGCTCACAACACAGAGGACTATGTTACTACAACCAGTGAATGGCGGTTGTATTGGCTAGAGTGAAAGATGTTTCAGTAAAATCTATCTCCAGATGACTGCTGGCGTAAATATGATGACAATAATGATCATTATCATTGTCATTATATATATCATTATTATAAAGTTAATGGTCTTAACGATAAAAATAAAATATTAGACAAAAATAGTAAACGCTGTAATAACATCCATCAAATGAAAATTACTAAAACAAACAACAAAAACCAAAACAAAGTCAAACCATCTCTATTTTGGTACGGACACGGTGGATTAGGATTAAACTAAATATGGTATTAAGAGTTAAGGACGCTACAGAAGACGCCCTAATAAAGTTAATCCGGTAATAAAGTTTAATCTAGATCTCTAGTGCGCATCCAGGATCAACTTTTAACGCACCTCTAGACCAGGCTTTAATCTTAAGTTCATTTCTTAACCCTGCACATGCGCAGAAGGGACAAGTTAATCCCACCAATCATGTACTGTTACGTCACGTGCCCGTCATGAACTTCACGGATGCCATCGAAAAGGATGCTTGTTAATTTTGTAGTGAAGTAGTTGAGAAAAACTCAGCCCATAATTCTTCTTTAAAACACTGGTTCATATTTGATTTAAAACGTCAACTTGTGTGACCTTGACCATATAATTTTTGTTTCACTAACCTGGAAATATGAGTTCCATGCCCGCAGCCTCTGAACTTCAAAGATTCCTCGTGGGATTATATTGGTTTTTATG
This sequence comes from Penaeus vannamei, assembly GCF_042767895.1. NCBI lineage: Eukaryota > Metazoa > Arthropoda > Malacostraca > Decapoda > Penaeidae > Penaeus > Penaeus vannamei. Next base: position 32,632,324 of record NC_091565.1, read on the forward strand.
TTCATTACCATAAGTTATTTCCCTTATCAGGATATTTGATCATTTGTGTAAATATATATAATTTCATTTTCATAATAAATACTATGAAAATTCTAAGACGATCGATATTATTGCCGAAATTAACTGTGAATGGCAACTCAAGCGATGGCACCCATGAAGTTCATGACGGACACGTGACGTAACAGTACATGATTGGTGGGATTAACTTGTCCCTTCTGCGCATGTGCAGGATTTAAAAATGAGCTTAATATTAAATCCTGGCCTACAGGTGCATTAAAAGTAGACCCTGGACGCTGCCAACGCGCATGCGCACTAGAGATCTGGATTAAAC
>NC_091565.1:32642654-32657654 GCF_042767895.1 Penaeus vannamei
AGGGGTTGGCAGCATGTGGTGGGAGAGGGAGAGAGAGGGGGGTATGTCGAGGGTAGAGTAGGTGGAGGGGTACAAGTAGGGGAGGAGGAAGGGTTGTATATTAGGGGCCAGGGGTGGGGTGGGGGAGATAATAGGGTTGTGGATATCAGGGAGAGGAGTGGTATGAGTGGAATTAAGAGGAGATGCAACAGAAGGTTTGTTGGTGTATGTCAGAGGAGTGTATGGGAGGAGGGGAGAGGAAGGGGTAGAAAGAGGGGGAGGGGTTGGTTAGAGCATATGGGGGAGGGAGGGAGGGAGGGACCAAGGGGGAGGAAGTGGGGAAGTAATGGGGTTATTGGGGTATGGGGAGTTACTAGGGAGGGGGAGGGGTGGTTAGCGCATCTCGGGGAAGGGGTATTAGGAGAGGGGATGGGGGTGGAGGGGGGGGATTCTAGTATATATGGTAAAGGGAAAAGAGGTTTAAAAAATTGAGAAAAAATATACGTATGATAAAAAAGGAAAAATATAAAGGGAGAAAAAAATATCATTTCGACTGACATTAGCGCAAGAGCAATGCAATAAATATAGTTAAATTTTAACGAGAAAAATGAGGCGATAATGCTCAGCGGAATGAATCTTAATGAAAAGTTATGATGCATCTCATCTACCCAAGTTAATATTTTTCATCTTTACTCATCTCAAAACAGGCATAAAGTTAGGCTAAGTTACACGAAGATGTACGCCTTAAAAGACACAGCAGATTATGAATAAGCAAACCTGGAGAATAACCATACACAAATAACCACGTAATATAACCCACTAATTTCACTGGTATACACTTTCCACTTACACAATACACTCCGATGTGCGTGCGTGTCTGACTGTAAACAATAGAGAGAGTGGCGTATTTTCAATCCCGTGTGTCTAAATGCGTTTGTCTAAGCACCTTCTGCAAACGAATCTATCACCTTTCCCCCTTCACTGCCCAATAAACTGAAGCTCAAGCCATCAAAATCGACTGATAAACATTGATTAACGATATCCTTATTCCCTCTTGCATGTCCAAATATGCATGAGAGTTCGACAGGCGCGTGGCTTGGTGTTGGGAAAGAACATGCAAGTTTTTGCGTCCTCGTTTTTGTGCACGGTAGAGGAGGACAAGGGAGGAAGTGAAATGGTGCTAGTTCGTAATCATACTATGTAATTATTTTTACGAAATTTGGATGTGTAGTTATGTGAAGTAGCAAAATTGGGTTCAAATTGAGGCATCAGACTTATTTCAAGGACGTGTCACATGCGTTATAATAATGCATTATGAAATTAAGATTCATTGTTGTTATGAAAACAATATCTAAGTATAATTTAGTAATATATTATAATGCTAACTTTCATACGCGTTGAGACTCACTTTACTCATAGCAGTTATTGTATCCACAATTTCGAAATACTATTCATTTGCTGATAAAGGTTTTAAAATATTTAAAGTTTATAAACCCTCTATAACACTAATTTAACACTCGGTATTAACCACTCATGTCTAGAGAGCACGTACCACTTATGTTAAGAACCACTGGGAAGTTACTTAAAATACCTGTTAACACAAAAGGCTCTCTTGTCTGTTATTTACCCATTTATCACTTTCTTACTTACTTACTCCACACACGTTTGAAATATACGGCATGGAAGAAAAGAAAAGTATAAACATATATTTCTACTCCTGAACTTGACACAACATAGAATTCATACACAACAGCACTTTATTTCGAAATTGTGGACACAACAACAGCATCGGATTCCGCGCGCAAGAAAATAAGAGACTCCATGCAGGACTACGTACGCCAACCGTCATTACTTGAGGCTCCACGGACATGGCGGTGCCGTTGGTGTCTTTAGCTGCGTCCACCTTGTTGGTCGGGGTGAAGAGTCGACTCGACATCCACGTCTGACGTCCTGGCGAGCTCCGTCGTCTCCCTCGCAGGCACTGGCTTGGCTCTACCGATCGGGTCGACCCACGTTCGGCGGGGCGAGAACTTTTTTTTTTGGTCTTCACTCCGTTTAGCACTTAGTTTCGAACGGCGAACGAATCATAAAGGGTTGGGGAGAGGGTGTGTTTAGCGGGTTAAAGGGTGAGGCAGAACGTATTAAATCTCGGAGGTAAATTAAAAAGGGGTTAGCAGGTAAAGGGAGCGAGGGTAAGGGAGGGGAGCGAGCGAGCGCGGTGTGTCCCCTCTGGCGTCCGGGCGACCAATGAGCTCGCTTGTAAACTTCACTCGCGAGTCCACAGGTGCGCTGAGAGCTGCGAAGGGGCCCGCGCCGTGTCGCCGACCAGGCACTGCCGCGCTGCACGAATTCGGGATGTGGGGCTGAAATGCTTAAAATATTCTGCTACTTTTTATACTGCAAACCCTGGATCTCGGAATATACACACCTAAGGCACAGCATCTGTGAGAGGTCGTGTACAATCTGAAGTACTTGTTTGCGTTTCAAAATCAGTCCTTTAGAAAAGAAGAAAAATAAATACTTTTCCAGCATACGTTTGAAGAAAATTAACAGTGTTATCTATTAACTTCAGTTCCCTCTTGTACAAACCAATTTATGTTCCTACGCCCGATTTAGTCGGAAATCTAACCGGAAGTGGTTTATAAATATATCCATCCTTCAACTTTCACTACTTACCTCCTAATCTAACAGTCTTGACGGTTACCAAAACCGTTGTCAACGTTCATTATCTTAAAAAAAAAGAGAAAAAAAATTAATTCCCCCACCAAAAAGAAATTCCAGACGTGATACAATGAGTTAGCGTTTCTTGTGAAGGTCAGACCATTTCCAGGTGAAAAAGAACGGTTATTTCAGAGCTCCTTCCACCCAATAGGGCTCTGATCACAGGCAAAAACCATCTTACGGGAAGGGAGAACGTATTTCAATGGAAAAATATAATGTAGGCCTACTCTAAAAAGATCAAAGAAAAGAAAACAAAAATAAAAATGACACCAAAGTGGAATTTTTCAACTAGAAAATAAAGTGAAAAAACTACCATTGACTATCTTAAGTATATTTAAGAAATATATAGAATACTGCATTTTTTTCTAGTGCAATACATGTTATACAGCTATTATCTAATAGCTATCATAAAAGGTGAGTTCACAATCTTTATATACTAGCCAAAGACGCTGAAACAATAGAAAACAAAAACAAAAACAAAAAACAGGCTAGACACTTTCAATCAATAATAAAAATAGAAAATAAAATTATTATTATTTTTTGTTTTACTTGACATGATAAACCTAGTTTCAATCTCGATCAAATATTTCTTTCCATCATAACATTACAACCGATCAATGAAAGAAAAATCTCTGCGAATTCTGACTACTCAACTCGAATCATAACTGGAATTTCTTACAATTTTCCATTACTATCATCATCACCATTATCATCATTATTATTACTATCATTACTCGATACAATGAAATTAAGGCATTCTTTAATTGACCTGATTATCTGCCAATGACACTACCTTTCCAGCAAAGATGATTACTAGACAAAATCTGTCAATTTTATAACGTAGACATGCAAGAGAAACGAAAAACAACCGCGAGAAAAAGTTATATTTCATGTTATAGGATACTGTTGATTTTGAAAGTTATGTTATGTTATAATGAGGTTATTGTATTGTAATGATGATGATTGTGTAATCATGATGAGAGGTCGATTCCTGGTGTCACTGTTGTTGTGATAATCGGTGCTGTATCGTATAATGATAATAATAGTAATCATAATGATAATTATAATGATGATGATATCAAATATAACAATTATGATAATGATGATGGTAGAAATGATAATGATAATAATAATGATAATAAAAATAATAATGATAAAATTGATGATAATAAAAATTATAACAATAATGATAATAATGTCAATATTAATAATAATAACATTAGTAATAATGATAATAATGACAGTAATAGAATAGTGATAATGACAACAACAACAATAATGATAATAAGAAGAATTATAATAATAATGATAATAATGATAATAATAACAATAATAATAATAATAATAATAATAATAATAATAATAATAATAATAATAATAATAATAATAATAATAATAATAATAATAATAATAATAACAACAACAATGATGATAATAATAATGATGGCAATAACAAAAATAGTGATGATATGTAAATAGTAATAATAATAATGATGATAATAGTGATAATTATATTGATAACTATACTTATGATAATGACAATAAAATTGATAATGGCAATAATAATGGAAATTATAATAATAACAATAATGATAGCAATAACAATAAAACCAATCGAATGAAGCATGTGACTTGTTTAATTAGTAGATTCACTCAAGAAAATCAGCAAACTCAAAAGTTAATATAATTTAAACTCAAAAGTTCACTTGTCTGTCAGAAATTGCAATTTACGTGTTCAAGCAGAACATGCAAACGCAACACACAGAGGTAAATAAAGATTAAAAAAAATAAAAAAATAAAAAAACCTCCATGTCACGCTATCACACTTGCAAAATTAGAAGTCATGCTAAGCGCCAGTTTGGACTAGTTTTGGGCGTTCTTGTCGAAGGGAGAACGAGGGAATTGGTGAGCGTATGGTCATTGCCTTGTTTCCTTCTTGGTAGGACCTGCGTTTGCTCTGTGTGTGCGTGTGTGTGCGTGTGTGTGTGTGTGTGCGTGTGTGTGTGTGTGTGTGTGTGTGTGTGTGTGTGTGTGTGTGTGTGTGTGTGTGCGTGCGTGCGTGTGTGTGTGCGTTCGTGTGTGTGTGTGTGTGTGCGCGCGCGCGTTCGTGTGTGTTTGTGTGTATGTGTGTATGTGTGTGTGTGTGTGTGTGTGTGTGTGTGTGTGCGTCGTGCGTGCGTCGTGCGTGCGTGCGTCGTGCGTGCGTGCGTGCGTGCGTGCGTGCGTCGTGCGTGCGTGCGTGCGTCGTGCGTGCGTGCGTGCGTCGTGCGTGCGTGCGTGCGTCGTGCGTGCGTGCGTGCGTGCGTACGGACGTGCGTGTGTTTAGGTACAACATACCATAATTAACGTACACGCGTATTATACGAATATACATCCGTTTGTCATTTGTCAGCCGTCAGACGCTGGATGCAAGGTTTCCAATCCGAAATTCAACGCTTCTTCTTTGTATAGATGCAACTATAGAATATCAAAACAAACGTTATTTACTTTTTTATTTTCAGTCACGGAAATACTTTACTATTTAGCTGAGAGAGTCCTTTAAATACTCGATCAATTAATAATCATGATTATTATTAACTGATAATAAATTGATGATTAATATTATCTTCATTAGTCTATAGCGAAGAAGAACAGCAACAAAAATTAAGCTCAGATGAAATTCTATAAACAATTCTATAGAGCAGAACAACAACAACAAAAATACCAACACCAATAACAACAACAACAGGAACAGCAACAAAAACGACAACAATAATAACAATAACAACAAAAACACCAATAACAACGACAACAACAATGACAATTACAACAACAGCAAAACAACAACAATAACAACGGCAACAAGAGCAACAACAACAACAATAATAACAACGAATACAACAACCACAATACAATTCAGAAGAAATGTAAAAAAAAATATAGAACACATACGAAGACACGAGACAAAAGCCAACAGTATAGACCAAATCGGCGACGTCAAAAAAAAAAAAAAAAAAAAAAAAAAAAAAAAAAAAAACACACGAAAGAAAACGAAAAAAAAAACGAAAAAAAAAAAAACACGAAAAGAAAACGAGTCAATTACGATGACTAATCCTTGATACGGTCGAGTCATCAAAGGGTTAAGGTGCTGGAGTAACTACGAGTCCAAGTTCCTTTCTTTTTCTTTTTTACTTTTTCTTTCTTTCTTTCTTTCTCTCTTTCTTTCTTTTTCTTTTTCTTTTTCTTTCTTTCTTTCTCTCTCTCTTTTTCTTTCTCTCTCTCTCTCTCTCTCTCTCTCTCTCTCTCTCTCTCTCTCTCTTTCTCTCACTCTCTCTCTCTTTCTCTTTCTCTCTCTCTTTCTCTTTCTCTCTCTCTCTCTCTCTCTCTCTCTCTCTCTCTCTCTCTCTCTCTCTCTGTCTCTCTCTCTCTCTCTCTCTCTCTCTCTCTATCTTTCTTTCTCTCTCTCTCTCTCTATCTTTCTTTCTCTCCCTCTCTCTATCTTTCTTTCTCTCTCTCTCTGTGTGTGTGTGTGTGTGTGTGTGTGTGTGTGTGTGTGTGTGTGTGTGTGTGTCTGCGTTACTCAGTGAATGTATTTCTCACTTTCTCTCTCTCTCTGGGCGACTGAATAAGGCAGATATATAGATAGATAGACTGGACGAGAGAGGGAGATTGAGTAGAAGAGAGAAAAAAAGGAACTTGGAATTTCTCTCTCTCTCTCTCTCTCTGTCTATCTCTCTCTCTATCTCTCTCTCTCTCTCTCTCTCTCTCTCTCTCTCTCTCTCTCTCTCTCTCTCTCTCTCTCTCTCTCTCTCTCTCTCTCTCTCTCTCTCTCTCTCTCTCTCTCTCTCTCTCTCTCTCTCTCTCTCTCTCTCTCTCTCTCTCTCTCTCTCTCTCTCTCTTATTTTCTCACAATCTCCATTTCACGTTAATTTCACCCAAAGACGTTCTACTTGTTCTCTCGCTCCTTCCCCTCACGACCCCCCTCTCCCCCCCCCCTCCCCTCTCACTCAAATGTCCGAGTCAAGACAATTGAGCAAAATCATTGTCCTATTAACTCCTGTCGACATGTTGTAAATACAGCTTCGGTAAATTTTGGTTCCAGCGCCATTTTCAACTTTCATCCACCTCCCCGCCTTCCCTCTCCTGCCCCTTTCTCCTTCTCTCCTTCTCTTCTTTTCGTTCTCCATTCCCTCCTTCCTTATCCCTTTTCTATTCCTTTTGTATCCCTCTTCCTTAACCTTTCTTCTCTCTTTTCCACTCCCTTCCTCTTCCTTCCCCTTCTTCCGGTCCTTACCTCTCCTTTCCTTACACTTCCCCTCCCTCCCTTCCTTCCCCATTCCCTCCCACCTCACCTTCCATCTCTCTCCCCCACTTTTTCCCTCCTTCCCCTCCCTCCCCGCTTTTCCCTCTTTCCCTCTCCCTTTCCCGCCTTCTCAGTCCCTCCCTACCTTCCCACTGTTTTTCCCTCCCCACTTCCTTTCTCCCTTCCCACTCCCCTTCCCCACCTTCCCACTCCCTTTTCCATCCCCCTTACTCCCCTCTCTCCTAACCCCCATCTCCCATCTCCCTTCCCACTCCCTCCCCGCCGGTGCCGTCTCCGCTCCCTCGCCCCTTCACAGCCCGCATTGATCTCCTCACCGCCAGCACAGGTGAGGGTCTCGCGGCGTAATCAATAGAGGTGTCCGAGCACTCACACAGTCGCGACATCCCCTCTCACCTGGTCCCCTTACCTGACCCCAAGGCGGGAAAGGGGAAAGGAAGAGAGGGGAAGAAAGGGGGAGAAGGGGAGGGTGGATGGAAGAGAAGGGAGAAAGGGGAAAGGAGGAAGGGGGAAAGAGAAAGGAGAACAGTGGGAAGAGAGGAAGGGGGAAAGATACAAGAAGGAAAAATGGAAGGGGAAAAGGGGGGAAAAGGCAAAGAGGGAAAGAGAAAGGGAGATGGGGGATGTGACACAAGGGAAAAAAGGGTTTGGTAAAACAGCAATGGAAAATTGGAGAAGGGTGAAGGGGAGAACAACCAAGGGGAAGAGGAAAGGAGAGAACGGCTAATGGGAAGGGGAAGGGGAGAACTGACAAGGGGAAGGGGAGAAGAGCCAAAGGGAAGGGGGAAGGAGAGAACGGCTAATGGGAAGGGGGAAGGGGAGAACTGACAAGGGGAAGGGAGGGAAGAGCCAAGGGGAAGGGGGAAGGGGAGAACTGCCAAGGGGAAGAGGGAAGGGGAGAACTGCCAAGGGGAAGGAGGAAGGGGAGAACTGCCAAGGGGAAGGGGGAAGGAGAGAACGGCTAAGGGAAGGGGGAAGGGGAGAACAGCCAAGGGGAAGGGGAGAACTGCTAAGGGGAAGGGGAGAACAGCCATGGGGAAGGGGGAAGGGGAGAACTATCAAGGGGAAGAGGGAAGGAGAGAACGGCTAAGGGGAAGGGGGAAGGGGGAAGGGGAGAACTATCAAGGGGAAGAGGGAAGGAGAGAACGGCTAAGGGGAAGGGGGAAGGGGAGAACTGCCAAGGGGAAGGGGGAAGGGGTAAGGGGAGAACTGCCAAGGGGAAGGGGGAAGGGGTAAGGGGAGAACTGCCAAGGGGAAGGGGAAAGGGGGAAGGAGAGAACGGCTAAGGGGAAGGGGGAAGGGGAGAACTGCCAAGGGGAAGGGGAAGGGGAGAACTGCCAAGGGGAAGGGGAGGGGAAGGGGAGAACTGCCAAGGGGAAGGGGGAAGGGGGGAACTGCCAAGGGGAAGGGGGAAGGGCAGAACAGCCAAGGGGAAGGGGGAAGGGGGAAGGGGAGAACAGCCAAGGGGAAGGGGGAAGGGGGAAGGGGAGAACTGCCAAGGGGAAGGGAGAAGGGGAGAACTGCCAAGGGGAAGGGGGAAGGGGAGAACTGCCAAGGGGAAGGGGAGGGGAAGGGGAGAACTACCAAGGGGAAGGGGGAAAGGGGGAACTGCCAAGGGGAAAGGGGAAGGGGGAAGGGGAGAACAGCCAAGGTGAAGGGGGAAGGAGGAAGGGGAGAACAGCCAAGGGGAAGGGGAAGGGGAGAACTGCCAAGGGGAAGGGGGAAGGGGGAAGGGGAGAACAGCCAAGGTGAAGGGGGAAGTGGGAAGGGGAGAACAGCCAAGGGGACGGGGAAGGGGAGAACTGCCAGGGGGAAGGGGGAAGGGGGAAGGGGAGAACTGCCAAGGGGAAGGGGGAAGGGGGAAGGGGAGAACTGCCAAGGGGAAGGAGGAAGGGGAGAACAGCCAAGGGGAAGGGGGAAGGGGAGAACTGCCAAGGGGAAGGGGGAAGGGGAGAACTGCCAAGGGGAAGGGGGAAGGGGAGAACTGCCAAGGGGAAGGGGGAAGGGGAGAACTGCTAAGGGGATGGGGAAGGGGGAAGGGGAGAACTGCCAAGGGGAAGGGGGAAGGGGGAAGGGGAGAACAGCCAAGGTGAAGGGGGAAGGGGAGAACTGCCAAGGGGAAGGGGAAGGGGAGAACTGCCAAGGGGAAGGGGGAAGGGGGAAGGGGAGAACAGCCATGGGGAAGGGGGAAGGGGAGAACAGCCAAGGGGAAGGGGGAAGGGGAGAACAGCCAAGGGGAAGGGGGAAGGGGAGAACAGCCAAGGGGAAGGGGGAAGGGGAGAACAGCCAAGGGGAAGGGGAAGGGGGAAGGGGAGAACAGCCAAGGTGAAGGGGGAAGGGGGAAGGGGAGAACAGCCAAGGGAAAGGGGGAAGGGGAGAACAGCCAAGGGGGAAGGGGAGAACAGGGGAAGGGGGAAGGGGAGAACAGCCAAGGGGAAGGGGAAGGGGGAAGGGGAGAACAGCCAAGGTGAAGGGGAAGGGGGAAGGGGAGAACAGCCAAGGGGAAGGGGGAAGGGGAGAACAGCCAAGGGGAAGGGGGAAGGGGGAAGGGGAGAACAGCCAAGGGGAAGGGGGAAGGGGGAAGGGGAGAACTGCCAAGGGGAAGGGGGAAGGGGGAAGGGGAGAACAGCCAAGGGGAAGGGGGAAGGGGGAAGGGGAGAACTGCCAAGGGGAAGGGGAAGGGGGAAGGGAAGAACTGCCAAGGGGAAGGGGGAAGGGGGAAGGGGACAACAGCCAAGGAGAAGGGGAAGGGAAGAACTGCCAAGGGGAAGGGGGAAGGGGGAAGGGGAGAACTGCCAAGGGGAAGGGGAAGGGGAGAACAGCCAAGGGGAAGGGGAAGGGGAGAACAGCCAAGGGGAAGGGGGAAGGGGAGAACTGCCAAGGGGAAGGGGGAAGGGGAGAACTGCCAAGGGGAAGGGGAAGGGGAGAACTGCCAAGGGGAAGGGGGAAGGGGGAAGGGGAGAACATCCAAGGGGAAGGGGGAAGGGGAGAACTGCCAAGGGGAAGGGGGAAGGGGAGAACATCCAAGGGGAAGGGGAAGGGGAGAACTGCCAAGGGGACGGGGAAGGGGAGACTGCCAAGGGGACGGGGGAAGGGGTGAACTGCCAAGGGGAAGGGGGAAGGGGGAAGGGGAGAACATCCAAGGGGAAGGGGGAAGGGGAGAACTGCCAAGGGGAAGGGGGAAGGGGAGAACATCCAAGGGGAAGGGGGAAGGGGAGAACTGCCAAGGGGAAGGGGGAAGGGGAGAACTGCCAAGGGGAAGGGGGAAGGGGAGAACTGCCAAGGGGAAGGGGAAGGGGAGAACATCCAAGGGGAAGGGGGAAGGGGAGAACAGCCAAGGGGAAGGGGAAGGGGAAGGGGAGAACTGCCAAGGGGACGGGGAAGGGGAGAACTGCCAAGGGGGAAGGGGAAGGGGAGAACTGCCAAGGGGAAGGGGGAAGGGGAGAACTGCCAAGATGACGGGGAAAGGGGAACGGGAGAACTGCCAAGGGGAAGGGGAAGGGGAGAAGAGCCAAGGGGAAAGGGGAAGGGGAGAACTGCCAAGGGGAAGGGGGAAGGGGAGAACTGCCAAGGGGAAGGGGGAAGGGGAGAACTGCCAAGGGGACGGGGAAGGGGAGAACTGCCAAGGGGACGGGGAAGGGGAAGGGGAGAACAGCCAAGGGGAAGGGGAAGGGGGAAGGGGAGAACTGCCAAGGGAACGGGGAAGGGGAGAACTGCCAAGGGGAAGGGGGAAGGGGAGAACTGCCAAGGGGAAGGGGAAGGGGAGAACTGCCAAGGGGAAGGGGGAAGGGGAGACCTGCCAAGGGACGGGGAAGGGGAGAACTGCCAAGGGGAAGGGGAAGGGGAGAACTGCCAAGGGGACGGGGAAGGGGAGAACTGCCAAGGGGAAGGGGGAAGGGGAGAACTGCCAAGGGGACGGGGAAGGGGAGAACATCCAAGGGGAAGGGGAAGGGGGAAGGGGAGAACTGCCAAGGGGACGGGGAAGGGGAGAACTGCCAAGGGGAAGGGGGAAGGGGAGAACTGCGAAGGGGAAGGGGAAGGGGAGAACTGCCAAGGGGAAGGGGGAAGGGGATACCTGCCAAGGGGACGGGGAAGGGGAGAACAGCCAAGGGAAGGGGAAGGGGAGAACTGCCAAGGTGAAGGGGAAGGGGAAGGGGAGAACTGCCAAAGGGACGGGGAAGGGGAAGGGGAGAACTGTCAAGGGGAAGGGGGAAGGGGAGAACTGCCAAGGGGAAGAGGGAAGGGGGAAGGGGAGAACAGCCAAGGGGAAGGGGAAGGGGAAGGGGAGAACTGCCAAGGGGACGGGGAAGGGGAGAACTGCCAAGGGGAAGGGGAGAACTGCCAAGGGGAAGGGGGAAGAGGAGAACTGCCAAGATGACGGGGAAAGGGGGAAGGGGAGAACTGCCAAGGGGAAGGGGAGAAGAGCCAAGGGGAAATGGGAAGGGGAGAACTGCCAAGGGAAGGGGGAAGGGGAGAACTGCCAAGGGGAAGGGGGAAGGGGAGAACTGCCAAGGGGACGGGGAAGGGGAGAACTGCCAAGGGGAAGGGGGAAGGGGAGAACTGCCAAGGGGACGGGGAAGGGGAGAACTGCCAAGGGGAAGGGGAAGGGGAGAACTGCCAAGGGGAAGGGGAAAGGGGAGAACTGCCAAGGGGACGGGGAGGGGAGAACATCCAAGGGGAAAGGGAAGGGGAGAACAGCCAAGGGGAAGGGGGAAGGGGAGAACTGCCAAGGGGAAGGGGGAAGGGGAGAACAGCCAAGGGGAAGGGGAAGAGGGAAGGGGAGAACTGCCAAGGGGAAGGGGAAGGGGAGAACTGCCAAGGGGACGGGGAAGGGGAGAACTGCCAAGGGGAAGGGGGAAGGGAGAACTGCCAAGGGGAAGGGGGAAGGGGAGAACTGCCAAGGGGACGGGGAAGGGGAGAACATCCAAGGGGAAGGGGAAGGGGGAAGGGGAGAACTGCAAAGGGGACGGGGAAGGGGAGAACTGCCAAGGGGAAGGGGGAAGGGGAGAACTGCCAAGGGGAAGGGGGAAGGGGAGAACTGCCAAGGGGAAGGGGGAAGGGGAGACCTGCCAAGGGGACGGGGAAGGGGAGAACTGCCAAGGGGAAAGGGAAGGGGAGAACTGCCAAGGGGACGGGGAAGGGGAAGGGGAGAACTGCCAAGGGGACGGGGAAGGGGAAGGGGAGAACTGTCAAGGGGAAGGGGGAAGGGGAGAACTGCCAAGGGGAAGAGGGAAGGGAGAAGGGGAGAACAGCCAAGGGGAAGGGGAAGGGGAAGGGGAGAACTGCCAAGGGGACGGGGAAGGGGAGAACTGCCAAGGGGAAGGGGGAAGGGGAGAACTGCCAAGGGGAAGGGGGAAGGGGAGAACTGCCAAGATGACGAGGAAAGGGGAACGGGAGAACTGCCAAGGGGAAGGGGAGAAGAGCCAAGGGGAAATGGGAAGGGGAGAACTGCCAAGGGGAAGGGGGAAGGGGAGAACTGCCAAGGGGAAGGGGGAAGGGGAGAACTGCCAAGGGGAAGGGGGAAGGGGAGAACTGCCAAGGGGAAGGGGGAAGGGGAGAACTGCCAAGGGGAAGGGGGAAGGGGGAAGGGGAGAACTGCCAAGGGGAAGGGGAAGGGGAGAACTGCCAAGGGGAAGGGGGAAGGGGAGAACAGCCAAGGGGAAGGGGAAGGGGGAAGGGGAGAACAGCCAAGGGGAAGGGGGAAGGGGAGAACAGCCAAGGGGAAGGGGAAGGGGAGAACAGCCAAGGGGAAGGGGGAAGGGGAGAACTGCCAAGGGGAAGGGGGAAGGGGAGAACTGCCAAGGGGAAGGGGGAAGGGGAGAACAGCCAAGGGGAAGGGGGAAGGGGGAAGGGGAGAACTGCCAAGGGGAAGGGGAAGGGGAGAACTGCCAAGGGGAAGGGGAAGGGGAGAACTGCCAAGGGGAAGGGGGAAGGGGGAAGGGGAGAACTGCCAAGGGGAAGGGGGAAGGGGAGAACTGCCAAGGGGAAGGGGGAAGGGGAGAACTGCCAAGGGGAAGGGGGAAGGGGGAAGGGGAGAACAGCCAAGGGGAAGGGGGAAGGGGAGAACTGCCAAGGGGAAGGGGAAGGGGAGAACTGCCAAGGGGAAGGGGAAGGGGGAAGGGGAGAACTGCCAAGGGGAAGGGGGAAGGGGGAAGGGGAGAACTGCCAAGGGGAAGGGGGAAGGGGGAAGGGGAGAACTGCCAAGGGGAAGGGGAAGGGGAGAACTGCCAAGGGGAAGGGGAAGGGGAGAACTGCCAAGGGGAAGGGGGAAGGGGAGAACTGCCAAGGGGAAGGGGGAAGGGGAGAACTGCCAAGGGAAGGGGAAGGGGAGAACAGCCAAGGTGAAGGGGGAAGGGGAGAACAGCCAAAGGGAAGGGGGAAAGGGGAAGGGGAGAACTGCCAAGGGGAAGGGGAAGGGGAGAACAGCCAAGGTGAAGGGGAAGGGGAGAACAGCCAAGGGGAAGGGGAAGGGGAGAACTGCCAAGGGGAAGGGGAAGGGGAGAACTGCCAAGGGGAAGGGGAAGGGGAAGGTGAGAACAGCCAAGGTTGAAGGGGGAAGGGGATAACTGCCAAGGGGAAGGGGAAGGGGAGAACAGCCAAGGTGAAGGGGGAAGGGGGAAGGGGAGAACTGCCAAGGGGAAGGGGGAAGGGGAGAACAGCCAAGGGGAAGGGGGAAGGGGAGAACTGCCAAGGGGAAGGGGGAAGGGGAGAACTGCCAAGGGGAAGGGGGAAGGGGGAAGGGGAGAACTGCCAAGGGGAAGGGGGAAGGGGGAAGGGGAGAACTGCCAAGGGGAAGGGGGAAGGGGGAAGGGGAGAACTGCCAAGGGGAAGGGGGAAGGGGGAAGGGGAGAACTGCCAAGGGGAAGGGGGAAGGGGAGAACTGCCAAGGGGAAGGGGAAGGGGAGAACAGCCAAGGGGAAGGGGAAGGGGAAGGGGAGAACAGCCAAGGGGAAGGGGGAAGGGGGAAGGGGAGAACTGCCAAGGGGAAGGGGAAGGGGAGAACTGCCAAGGGGAAGGGGGAAGGGGGAAGGGGAGAACTGCCAAGGGGAAGGGGGAAGGGGAGAACTGCCAAGGGGAAGGGGAAGGGGAGAACTGCCAAGGGGAAGGGGAAGGGGAAGGGGAGAACTGCCAAGGGGAAGGGGGAAGGGGAGAACAGCCAAGGGAAGGGGGAAGGGGAGAACTGCCAAGGGGAAGGGGGAAGGGGGAAGGGGAGAACTGCCAAGGGGAAGGGGGAAGGGGAAGGGGAGAACTGCCAAGGTGAAGGGGAAGGGGAAGGGGAGAACTGCCAAGGGGAAGGGGGAAGGGGAGAACTGCCAAGGGGAAGGGGGAAGGGGAGAACTGCCAAGGGGAAGGGGGAAGGGGAGAACTGCCAAGGGGAAGGGGGAAGGGGGAAGGGGAGAACAGCCAAGGGGAAGGGGGAAGGGGAGAACAGCCAAGGGGAAGGGGGAAGGGGGAACGGGAGAACTGCCAAGGGGAAGGGGAAGGGGGAAAGGGAGAACTGCCAAGGGGAAGGGGGAAGGGGAGAACTGCCAAGGGGAAGGGGGAAGGGGAGAACTGCCAAGGGGAAGGGGGAAGGGGAGAACTGCCAAGGGGAAGGGGGAAGGGGGAAGGGGGAGAACTGCCAAGGGGAGGGGGAAGGGGGAAGAGGAGAACTGCCAAGGGGAAGGGGAAGGGGAAGGGGAGAACTGCCAAGGGGAATGGGGAAGGGGAGAACTGCCAAGGGGAAGGGGGAAGGGGGAAGGGGAGAACTGCCTAAGGGGAAGGGGAAGGGGATAACTGCCAAGGGGAAGGGGGAAAGGGGAAGGGGAGAACTGCCAAGAGGAAGGGGAAGGGGAAAACTGCCAAGGGGAAGGGGGAAGGGGAAGGGGAGAACTGCCAAGGGGAAGGGGGAAAGGGGAAGGGGAGAACTGCCAAGGGGAAGGGGGAAGGGGAGAACTGCCAAGGGGAAGGGGGAAGGGGAGAACTGCCAAGGGGACGGGGAAGGGGAGAACTGCCAGGGG
>NC_091565.1:32675154-32680154 GCF_042767895.1 Penaeus vannamei
GGAGAAGAAGGGGGAGAAGGAGGAAGAGGAGAAGGAGGAGGACGAGGAGGAGAAGGAGGAAGAGGAGGTGGAGGAAGGGAGGAGGAGGAAGAGGAGGAGGAAGAGGAGGAGGAAGAGGAGGAAGAGGAAGAGGAAAAAGAGAAAGATAAGGAGGAGGAGGAGGAGGAAGAAGAGAAGGGAGAGGGAGAGGAATAGGAGGAGGAGGGGGTGAAGAGGAGGAGGAGGAAGAGGAAGAGAAGAAGGGAGAAGAAGAGGAGGAGGAGGAAGAGAAGGAGGAGGAGGAGGAGGAAGATATGGGAGAGGAGAAGGAGAAGAGGAAGGTGGAGGAGGAGAAGGAGAAGGAGGAAGAGGAGGAAGGAGGAGGGAGGAGGAAAGGAGGAAGAGGAGGAGGAGGAGGAGGAGGAGGGAGGGAGGGAAGGGGGAGGAGAAGGAGAAGGGGGAGGGGAGGGAAAGGAGGAGGGGGAGGGGGAGGGGAGGAGGAGAGGGAGGAAGAGGAGGAGGAAGAGAAGGAGGAGGAGGAAGAGAAGAGAAGGGGGAGGAGGGAGGAGGAGGAGGTGGAGAGTAAGAGGAGGGAGGAAAGAGAAGGAGGACAAGGAGGAGGAGGAGGAGGAAGAGGAGGAGGAAGAAGAGGAGGAAGAGAAAGAGAAAGAGGAGGAAGAGAAGGAGGGAGGAAGAGAAAGAGGAGGAGGAAGAGAAGGAGGGAGGAGTAGAAAGAGGAAGGGGAGGAGAAGGAGAAGGGGGGAGGAGGAGCAGGAGGAGGAGAAGGAGGAGGAGGAGGAGGAGGAGGAGGAGGAGGAGGAGGAGGAGGAGGAGGTGGAGGATGAGGAGAAAGAGGGAGGAGAAAGAGGAGGAGAAGGAGGAGGAGAAAGAGGAGGAGGAGGAGGAGGAGGAGGAGGAAAGGAAGGAGAAGAAGAAGAAGGAGAAGGAGAAGGAGGTGGAGGAGGAGGAGGAGGAAAAAGAAGAAGGAGAAGAAGAAGAAGGAGAAAGAGAAGGAGGTGGAGGAGGAGGAGGAAGAGAAGAAGGAGAAGGAGAAGAAGAAATGAGGAACAAGAAGAAAAAGAGAAAGAAAAAAAGAAAACAAAAAGAAGACAAAGAGATAAATACTTAGAGATATGGAAGTCTCACCTCATTTCCATACTCTGGAGCTAAGACACAATTCTTTTCAAGCTCTGTGAACTGCTCCAGCGTTATCTGAACAATGAAGAAGTGCAGAACCATATTCTTTCTTGTTTCTAGCTGCAATATCATCAGAAAACATTAATATCAAATACATTAGTTAAGGTACAATGAAATTTAAGAATCTCCTAAATATATAAATAATTTTTAATCCCACTCAATATCTTAACAGCAAAATAACGAAGAATAATAAAGCAAAAATATCCAAAGAAGGAAAAAAGACTAATAAATGTATGATCAAGAAAATCACCATAATAGAATTGTTAACTTTTTAAATCTAATCTATTACTTGAGTAATAATGACCATCAAGAATACCACAAACAGCCAACTACAATTTTGTCCAGATACCGCAAATAACTTCTTAATTCGTACAATATCATGGAGCATAATCAATAAAAAAAAAATCAAAGACAGACCATGATAATTAGGAAATAAATAGTAATGGAACCTAAACAATTCTTTTTTTGGAACAATTATTTGAAAGGTTTTTCTTTTTCTTCTTTCATTTTCATATTCCTTCCTGCTCCTTAAATCTGCTTTTTTGCTCTTAATCCTCTTTTCGTATATGTTATCCCCTTAAAATATGTATAATTAAACAAACACATCTTTTGAGTTATAATGCCGAGGGTAGTATCATAAATGAACTTCTGAGAAAACTTTTGCCTGCTGATACTGTACATACAAACAAAAGTATCTTCACAACTATCACAGAAAAAAGAGCAATAAATTACTTGTGTAAAAAAAAAAAAAAAAAAAAAAAAAAAAAAAAGCAAGAACATAAACATCCTTACTCCTACTCTCACTATCTCTCCATCCTGTGTCTGTCTGTCTGTCTGTCTGTCTGTCTGTCTGTCTGTCTGTGTGTCTGTCTCTCTCACATACATACATGCACATGTGTGTTAATGTGTATATAACATATACACACACAGCACTCACACACTCATACGCATGCACAAAACAGTTAACATACCTGAGTACTATAGTAATCTGACCAAGTAATGGGACGGACCGCTGGATTCCAACCAATTTCTTCAGCCATTTCTCTATTAAGGCCGTCAATAACATCCTCCCCATCCTCTATAAGACCACCTGGGAAGCCAAAGGTGCCATCAAAGCGAAGGTGCATCTGTTGCGAAGATGGGGAAATAAAGTATGGCTTCAATCATATGCCATTTCTTTGTTGTTTTTGGTGGGTGCGTGGGTGGCATTTATGAAGTAGAACTTCAAGTAGAATATATGGTACATATGAATTTCCCTTCAACCTATATATATATATTAAAAAACAAAACATTATTAGACAAATTTTCATAAGGCCTCTGATGACAATCCCTGATCTTCTATGGGACAGTTCAGAGCTTTATGTGTGCACAAAACTTGAAATATTCTATTTGTGTCCACTCCCATTCCATCCCTAGTCCTAAAATGACTCCAAACACCAACAACCTACCATGATCGCAGCTCTACATTCCCCAAAATTTGTAAACCCTGGATGAGGTGCCCAAATGCAAGCGTGGGCAGCCCTACGGCACTGCTTCATCTCAAGAGACTCTGCGTATGAAATAAGTCCTTTGGTCACCGATCGAATCTGCAAGCATTTCGGTATCTGGAAAATAAATGAGACCTACAATTAACACTGAATAAAAATAAAGGGTGAGACCACAAGCTCAAACTTGTGAGGAGAATCATAGCTCGACCCGAGGAAATTTTGAAAACTTCAGAAGCATTTTCAGGTATTTTGGAGCAACCCATAGCATATTTTTGGTTAATTAAAGCTGAGCATATAGCATTGTGGAGAGCAAAAGAGCCAGCTTTACACTGCGAGGAAAGAGGTAAATAGAAATTAATATACACCTGTGAAAACATTTAAGAAATAAAAAATAAATCACATATGGTATTTCTCTATAAAGTGCATTATTCTTTCTATGGGGTACAAATGATTATATTTAGGCCTTAGCAACAAAAACAAATGATGGGTTTATCTGCCCTATATAATACCTACTTGAAACCAAAGTGTATTTGTATGATAGAATGACCAAAATATATACAATTTTACATAGAATGGCAAATATGATTTAGATCAAATATACTATATGAGCATAAATATACTTATGTATATGTTTGAAGTAAGTCTCTATTTTCTATTGGAATTGTAAATGTAAATGTAAATATAAATAAAAATAAAAATATAAATATAAATACAGATGTATGTGTGTGTACATATAAACATATAAAAATGAACAAGTAAGCATACCATTATATTCATATCTTTATATCAATATCAATATGTGTACCTAGTGCTATAGTTATATGTGAGTGTATGTAAATGTGCATGTGTATATATGTATGTGTATATATGTATGTGTATGTATGTATGTGTGTGTGTGTGTGTGTGTGTGTGTGTGTGTGTGTGTGTGTGTGTGTGTGTGTGTGTGTGTGTGTGTGTGTGTGTGTGTGTGTGTGTGTGTGTGTGTGTGTGTGTGTGTGTGTGAGTGTGTGTGTGTGTGTGTGCGGGGATTATCAAACTAACCACACCTAATATAATCCCATTCTGAATCATTATCTCGTTTGGCCTCAGAACACCGTGAGTGTATAGTACAATCATTACATCTATTCAGAAAGATTTTGTCACAGAAAATCCACAAGAATTGAAATCTGATCTTCCATTGCATATTTACAACAATAAACACTTTACCCACAAACAAAATCAAACAAAAATGGTACATAGCCAATTAACTTTGACATATCCTCACCACCAAAAAATTTAACATAAGGACATTATCTATAAAAAGTATATATATATAAATATATATATTCCCCTTCACCACACTCTCACATCAACGAAACAGACCCTCTAAAATCACCTCAGGTACAGGCAAGGCGCTGGGGGAGACTTCCTTCTGCTCAGGTCCTGACATTTCCCTGCGAGAGAGATACTGCTCCAAAACGTGTTCTGAACGTATCTGCCTTTACTACGAGTCAGCTGTTCGGCGAGGCGGAGAGGGGGAAAACGGGCATGGAGGCGCCCGAGGGGACACTGCGCTAGATTATCAGAAAAGACTATACGTATATAATCTTTGGTTTTCACATGGGAGGTGGGAGATTCTTGGGTGGAACTGGGTTTTGTTAATTGTCCGGTAGTCTGTTTGATTGAATGTTATCTCTCTCTAGATATACATACAGTGCACACACACGCACGCACGCGCGCATCCATATCTATATATCCATATCTATATCTAATCTATATGCGTGTGTGTACAAACAAATACACATATATCTACATACCTATACACACATGCACGCCCGCGCGCGCACATATTATATATATATACATATATATATATATATATATATATATATATATATATATATATATATATATATATGTATATATTATATATATACATATACGCATATATATACGTATATATATATTTTATATATATATATATACGTATATATATACGTGTATATATATACATATATATATATATGTATATATATTTATATATATACGTATACACGTAATATATATACGTATATATATATATATATATATATATATATATATATATATATATATATGTGTGTGTGTGTGTGTGTGTGTGTGTGAGAGAGAGAGAGAGAGAGAGAGAGAGAGAGAGAGAGAGAGAGAGAGAGAGAGAGAGAGAGAGAGAGAGAGATCAACGGTCCGCTACTTTCAAAACTCGTGGTCAAGGTGAAAAATAATCGCTAATTATTAAGCATTGCAGAGTCTGCTGATGATGCCTCTTTCAGCCCTTCTAATACTCCCAGTCACATAGGCCCTCAAGCTGGTTGCTTTGAT
>NC_091565.1:32695154-32700154 GCF_042767895.1 Penaeus vannamei
GCTGTAATCAAACTGAACATACATTATTGTGAGTTGAGAATGCATTGGGGTTAGAAACTATGTTGGCTATGCAGGGCAGACCGAGTGTAAGAGACATAGCAGGGGCCTATGAGGGAAGGGGTGGGGGAGGGAGGGAGTGGGGGGTTATGTTGAGTATGTGTGCATGTGGGAGGGGAGGGGGAGGGAGGGTAGCGGTGGGTGAGGGGTGAGAAAAGAGGATGGGGAGTGTGGGAACGGGCGGGGGAGTGGGGGGAGTGTATGGGGTATGTTGAGTATGTGTGCATGTGGGGAGGGGGAGGGGAGGGAGGGTAGGGGGGGGTGAGGGGTGAGAAAAGAGTATGGGCGGTGTGGGAGCGGGCGGGGGAGTGGGGGGGGGGAGTGTATGGGGTATGTTGAGTATGTGTGCATGTGGGAGGGGAGGGGGAGGGAGGATAGCGGTGGGTGAGGGGTGAGAAAAGAGGATGGGGAGTGTGGGAACGGGCGGGGAGTGGTGGGGGGGAGTGTATGGGGTATGTTGAGTATGTGTGCATGTGGGGAGGGTAGGTGGAGGGAGGGTAGCGGTGGGTGAGGGGTGAGAAAGAGTATGGGCAGTGTGGGAACGGGCGGGGGAGTGGGGAGGGGAGTGTATGGGGTAAGTTGAGTGTGTGTGTATGTTGCGAGGGGAGGGGAGGGAGGGCAGATGTGGGTGGGGAGAGAGAGAAAAGAGTGTGTGCGGTGTGGGAAGGGGCGAGGGAGGGAGGGGGAGTGTGGGGGGGGTATGTTGAGTATGTTGAGAAAAGAGTGTGTGCGGTGTGTCTGTTGAGCGGCTTAAAGCGAGAGACAGTTGGGGGTTTGGGGTTGGAGGGGGGGGGAGGGAGGGAGGGGGGGATGTCTTATCCGATTTCACTCTGAGGAATTCATTAATCAGTTTCAGTCTCCGGCAGACTATGTGACCACTCCACCCAAGCGGGGGATTATTCAGGGGAATCGAGTCTTCAAAAAACAAAAAAAAAAAGAAAGAAAGAAAGAAAAAAAAGAAAGAAAGAAAAAAAGAAAGAAAGAAAGAAAAAAAAAAAAGAAACAGCAAAATCGGAACAAATGGAGGAAGAAGACTCGCTGGTCGTTTATTTTAACGGAATTCCAGGAATCGCTCGAAGGAAAAAATATACATTTATATGTCCTTCCTCATCGTTATTTTGATTTTTTACAACCGATCCGTTTTATCTATTCCCCAAATACTGCTTATTCCCCTCACGCCTGGCTTTAAACTGCCGAGCGTGTAGTTCCACCAAACACCACATATGCACATCGCACGCATACCCACGTGTGTGGCCATCTATGTAGTTAATTTTCCCTCTCCCCCTCTTCCTCCCTCTCCTTCCCTCTCCCCCTACTCTCCTTATTCTTCCCCCTCCCTCCCTCCCTCCTCTCCTCTCCCTCCCTCTCCCCTTACTCTCCTCATTTCCCCCTCCCTCCCTCCTCTCTCCTCTCCCTCCCTCTCCCCCTACTCTCCTTATTCTTCCCTCCCTCCCTCCTCTCTCCTCTCCCTCCCTCTCCCCTTACTCTCCTCATTCTTCCCCCTCCCTCCCTCCTCTCCCTCCCTCCCTCTCCCCTTACTCTCCTCATTCTTCCCCCTCCCTCCTTCCTCTCTCCTCTCCCTCCCTCTCCCCTTACTCTCCTCATTCTTCCCCCTCCCTCCCTCCTCTCTCCTCTCCCTCCCTCTCCCCTTACTCTCCTCATTCTTCCCCCTCCCTCCCCCTCTCTCTCCCTCCCATTCTCCCCCTCTCCTCATTCTTCCCCCTCCCTTCCTCCCCCCATGTTCCCTCTCCCCCCCCCCCCATTTTCCCTCTCCCTCCCTCTCCGCTCCTCTCCTCATTCTTCCCTCCCTCCCTCCTCATTTTCCCTCCCTCCTCTCCCTCCCTCCCCTAGCGTGTAGCGATACTGACAGCGTGTGCGTGCGTGCGTGCGTGTGTGCGTCTGTGCCCGCGAGGAGGAGGAGGAGGAGGAGGAGGGGGACGTTGCACAGAGCGGCGCAAGATCTAGTCCTCTGCCTCCGCTCCTCCTCAGTGTCGCGCCAGACTCCTAAACGCGACGTCCCTGTTGACCCCGTTTCCTCTCCCTCGTTCGCCCAAAAGGAGGTGTCTCTCGCGCCCACCACGACGGCTCCAGCGCTTGAAGGTAAACGTGAGCACACACAGAAAAAGAAAGAAAGAAAGGGTGAATGGGAACACACACAGAAAAAAGAAAGAAAGGGAAGGTAAACGGGAACGCACACACATACAAAAAAAGAAAGAAAAAAATAGAAAGATAAGAAAAAATAGAAAGAAAAGGTAAATGGGAACCCACACGCACAAAAAAGAAAGAATAAAAAAGAAAAAAAAAAACAGAAAGAAAAGGTAAACGGGAACGCACGCACACTAAAAAGAAAAAAAAAGAAAGAAAGAAAAAACAAAAACAGAAAGAAAAAGTAAACGGGAACGCACACAGAGAAAGAAAAGAAAAAGAATAACGAAGAAAAAAAAATAAACACGGAGAAATCTCGCTCTTGTTGATCTTGTGTGATTAAGTTTAATGAATGAATCATTCATAAACTACGGCGTCGCGCTCTGAATCCACTATGTCCAGGTCGGGAAAATAACATCAGCTGTTTCGCTTAACGTAATTGCACGACTGAAAATAAATCATCTTAAAAATATACATGACTGAAGTTACTTTCAAAAAGAAGAATAGAAAAAAATAAAGATATATAAATACAGTAACTGACTCCAATCATTTAAAGGAATAATTGATATTTAAATGATATTCAAAAAGAAATGTAAACCAACGAAACATATATATTATCATTACTTAAATCACTTTACAATAAAAGTATTAAAAATGATAATAAAGATATATAGATACAATAATGAACATGAATAATTGATATCTAAATGATATTCAAATAGAGAGATAAAACAACAACACCATATATTATTCAAATTAATGCTTATGATAACCACAAATAACCAGAAGAGAAAATACCATAAGAATAGTGACAGCAATGGCGATGAAAATAAAGAAATTGATAACGCTCATGATAAGAATAATGATCATGATAAGTATGGTAATAATGTTATTTTTCCTTCATTATATAACACTGATAAAAGAGGAGTAGTTAGTGGTAATAATGGTGATGATAGCAGTAGCAGTAGCAGTAGTAGAAATGACGATAACGATAATGATAATGATGGTGGTAATCATAATGATGATAATGATAATGGTATCAATGATGATGATGGTGATTATTATGTCAATAACAGTAGGATATATATCGATGATAATAACAATAATGATGATGATGGCAGTAATATTAATAATATGGATAATGATAATGGTGATGATAATAATAACAACAATGATGATAACATTGATAATGATAGTAATGATAATACAAATGGTAATTAACGATAATCCCTAATAATAACAATAGCAATAATAATGGTGATGATTATGATAAAAGTGATAATAATAGTAATAATAACAATAATAAGAATAACAATAATAATGATTATAGTAATAATAACAATAATGATAATGATGATAATCATAATGATAGTAATAATGATGATGATAATAATGATAGTGGAAAAAACGATAAGAAATATAATAATAGTAATAACAGCAACAATAATGATGATAACGATAGTGATGACAATAATGGCAATGATAATAATGACAATAAGAATAATGATAATGATAAATGTGATAACTGGGATAATAATTATATGAGCACTATAGGGTTAATGATAGCAATAGTGGTAATAATGATAATGATAATAACGAGATTAATAATAATGATAACGATTATGATGATAACAATAATAATAATGATACTACTAATAACGGTAACGATAACTACAATAATGATAATAATTATGATAATAAAACTGATATTAACGATAGTGATTTTAAGAGTAACGGTGAAAATTTTAATAAAAACAAGTAGTAATAACAATACAAACAATAATGATATTCATAATAATATTGATAATAATGATAATAGTGATTATTATGACAGTGATGCTGATGATGATAATAATAATGATAATAGTAAAAAAATACAAAAGTATTATTAATGACAGTGATGACGATAATAATAATGATAATAGTAATATTGATGATAATAATGATAATGATAATAATAACTAATACAGATCATGATGATATTAATGATAATGATTGGAATAATATCAATTATGGCAATTATGATAATAATGATAATGATAATAGAAATAATGATAATGATGGTAACAACAATGATGATTACGATAATGATGACAGTAATAATAATAACAGTAACAATAACGTCAATGATGATAGTAATGATGATAAGTATGCTAATAATAAGGAAAAGGATTATGATAATAACAATCGTCATAATAGTAAAAGTAATAATAAAAAGTACAATGATGGTGATAAGGCTAATGGCAATAATAATAACATACGTAGTTATAATGATAATGCTATTTAAGTCAGTGATAATGATAAGAATGATAATGATGATAACAAGGATAGTGATTATAAAGTAGGATAGATAATCGTTATAATAATGCAAAAAAAAGAATATATATATTCATAGTATAAAAACGATTCAAAAAGACAATCCAAATTGTAAACAATATTCAAGAATTGGCAAAATTCCCACTTGTATTTAATAATAACAGATACAAGCTGGCAACTAGCTGCTCACCTGTTTGTTTACTTTTACTGGCCGCGTTTCCCCGCCCCCGACTGGAAGAGAGCAGCGAGAAGACGGTGTTATTAGCATTATACATTCGGCGTTTCGCATTAAGTAGTCGCCTCATAGCCAGAATAACGTACAAACACACACGCACATGTCCATATCCACACATACACGTAGACACACAAAGCATACGCATCAAGAAGTATTCTCATACATACACGCAACCACATAAACGTGCGAACGCACACACACACGGAAAAAACACACACACGCGTAAACTTGCACACAAGCGCACGTG
>NC_091565.1:32710154-32715154 GCF_042767895.1 Penaeus vannamei
TATCTATCTGTCTATCTATCTGGCTATCTATCTATCTATCTAGAGAGAGAGAGAGAAAAAGGGAAAGAGAAGGAGAGAGAAAGAGAATGAGAAGGAAAGGAAGATAGAAAAGAAAAGAGAGAGAAAGATAAAATAAGAAAGATCGACAGACAGAGACAGAGAAAGAAAGAGATAGAAAGAAAAGGAGAGAGAATGAACAATGTCTGCTCTGAAATTAAAGCTTCTTACTGCATGTATTTTCATCCTACTATTTAACAGTAATTCCTAGTAGAACATTTTTTCTGCTTAACGAACTGGGTCATGAGTCACCATCGTGCACCAACGAGAAAATAATGATGATGATAAAAATAATGATAATGATAGTAATGGTAATAATGATAATAATAATGATAATAATAATAATAATAAAAATAATAATGATAGTAATAGCAATAACAATAATGATGATGATGATAATAATAACATCAATAATAACAATAATAGTAATGATAATAATTAATAATAATAATAATGATAATAAAAATAATAATGATAATGATAATGATAATAGTAATGACAAAGTAATAATCATAATAATGATAATTATAATAATGATGATAATAATAATCATAATAATGACAATAATAGTGGTGATATTAATTATCATCATCATCACAATCTTAATAGTAATATCAACGATAATAAGTATCATAAGAATATTAATAATAACATTAATGATAATGATAATGGTAAAAATAATGATGATAATAATGTTAAGATTGATACGCAGTTAGTTTTTAAAATTATCATTAAAAAATTTACGTCACAAACAACCGTTATACATAATTAACCTCACCTGTTAATGAAATGCGGGAAAATTGAAAGAAAAAAACGTGAGAAAGAAAGATGGAAAAACAAATCAATAAGAAAAGCAAGTAATAAAACGAAAACAAGAAAAACTGAAAAGAAGAAGAAGAAGAAGACGAGAGAAGAAAGAAAAAAATGAGAAAGAAAGAGTGGCCAAGAAGAAGAGATAACAACAAAGGAAACAAAATAAAACAAGAAAACAAGAAGATGTAAAAAAGAAAATAAAAAATAGAGAAAAGAGAAAGAGAGAGAGAAAGAAAGAATCTTAAAAATGATGACATAAAAAGAAAACAAGAAAAGAAAAAAGAAAAAAAAAACACAACATGGAGGGAAAGAGAGAGAGAGAGACAGAAAGAATTTTAAAAATGCTGACTCACTCACGCCAAGACGACCAAAAAAAAGCACTTCTGCAAACAAAGCAAGCTGCATGTATAAGCATCTTATCCTTTTGAAGACTAAACACCATGGAAGAGGATTATCTGCGCTGCCTTCATGAATAGTGATAAGGATGGTGATCATGGTGAAGGTGGAGGTGGAGATAATGATGGTGATAGTGGTGGTGGTGATGGTGATAGTGGTGATGATGGTGGTGGTGATGGTGATCGTGGTGATGATGGTGGTGGTGATGATGATGGTGATAGTGATGATGGTGATAGTGGTGGTGGTGGTGATGATGGTGATAGTTAGGATGGTGGTGTTGGTGATGATGATAATAATGATAATAATGATGATGATACCATAATGACATTCTTATTATTCTTAGCAGCATAATCATCATCATTATTAGATTTTTAATATCATTGTGTTACTACAGGCACATGCTGGATGGCTTTGCTTTTGTGAGTGTGTGAGGGAATGCCTCTGTTTGTGAGTCCGTGATGGAATGCGTCTGTGTTCGTGTGTGTGAGTGAATGCCTTTGTTTATGTATGCGTGTGAGGGAATGCCTCCCTTTATGAGTCCGTGATGGAATGCGTCTGTGTTCGTGTGTGTGAGGGAATGCCTTTGTTTATGTATGCGCGTGAGGGAATGCCTCTGTTTATGAGTCCGTGATGGAATGCGTCTGTGTTCGTGTGTGTGAGGGAATGCCTTTGTTTATGTATGCGTGTGAGGGAATGCCTCCCTTTATGAGTCCGTGATGGAATGCGTCTGCGTTCGTGTGTGTGAGGGAATGCGCCTGTGCTTTGTGCTCGTGTATGAGGGAATGCCTCTGTCAGTGCGTGTGTGAGAGAATGCCAATTTGCACGTGCCTATGGGCAGAGAAGGAGAACGTGCCTCTGAAATCCATCTCATTTTCCCTTCATTTGCCCTTCCCACAGGAACGACATGGGCTGCGTGCAAAGGCTCCACCAAGATCGAGTGCCGGACGAAGGGCCAGTGCATCAGAATGGAACACGTCTGTAACGGAGGACGAGACTGTACCGACAACTCCGACGAGGATCCCGACCTGTGCAAGGTGAGGAGAGAGGGGAGGTGGGGGCCTGTGAGGTGAGGAGAACGAGGCAAGGAACGGTTGGGGGTCTGTGAGGTGAGGAGAGCGAGGTGAGGAACGTTTGGGGGTCTGTGAGGTGAGGAGAACAAGGCAAGGAACGGTTGGGGGCCTGTGAGGTGAGGAGAACGAGGTGAGGAATAGTTGGGGGTCTGTGAGGTGAGGAGAGCGAGGTGAAGAACCTTTGGGGGTCTGTGAGGTGAGGAGAACAAGGCAAGGAACGTTTAGGGGTCTGTGAGGTGAGGAGAACAAGGCAAGGAACGGCTGGGGGTCTGTGAGGTGAGGAGAACAAGGCAAGGAACGGTTGGGGGTCTGTGAGGTGAGGAGAACGAGGTGAGGAACGTTTGGGGGTCTGTGAGGTGAGGAGAACAAGGCAAGGAACGGTTGGGGGTCTGTGAGGTGAGGAGAACGAGGTGAGGAACGTTTGGGGGTCTGTGAGGTGAGGAGAACAAGGCAAGGAACGGTTGGGGGTCTGTGGGGTGAGGAGAACGAGGTGAAGAACGTTTGGGGGCCTGTGAGGTGAGGAGAACAAGGCAAGGAACGGTTGGGGGTCTGTGAGGTGAGGAGAACGAGGTGAAGAACGTTTGGGGGTCTGTGAGGTGAGGAGAACAAGGCAAGGAACGTTTAGGGGTCTGTGAGGTGAGGAGAACGAGGGGAGGAACGTTTAGGGGTCTGTGAGGTGAGGAGAACGAGGTAAGGAACGTTTGGGGGTCTGTGAGGCGAGGAGAACAAGGCAAGGAACAGTTGGGGGTCTGTGGGGTGAGGAGAACGAGGTGAAGAACGTTTGGGGGTCTGTGAGGTGAGGAGAACAAGGCAAGGAACGGTTGGGGGTCTGTGAGGTGAGGAGAACAAGGCAAGGAACGTTTGGGGGTCTGTGAGGTGAGGAGAACGAGGTGAAGAACGTTTGGGGGCCTGTGAGGTGAGGAGAACAAGGCAAGGAACGGTTGGGGGTCTGTGAGGTGAGGAGAACGAGGTGAGGAACGTTTGGGGGTCTGTGAGGCGAGGAGAACAAGGCAAGGAACGGTTGGGGGTCTGTGGGGTGAGGAGAACGAGGTAAGGGTCGTTTTGGGGTCTGTGAGGTGAGGAGAACGAGGTGAAGACCGTTTGGGGGCCTGTGAGGTGAGGAGAACGAGGTGAAGACCGTTTGTGGGTCTGTGAGGTGAGGAGAACGAGGTAAGGGCCGTTTGAGGGTCTGTGAGGCGAGGAGAACAAGACAAGGAACGGTTGGGGGTCTGCGGGGTGAGGTGCGCAGGATGAGGAGCGTGGAGTAAGTGAGGTGGGGATTCTATTAAAAAAAAAAAAAAAATTATAAGGACCTGTAATACCTGTATAAACATTAAAACCCGTGACGATGTTGAGGATCCAAAACTCGGTAAAGTTGACGGTCTGTGTAAAAGAAGAACTGTTATACGTGTACTTATAGTAAGATCTATACATAGAAAGAGTGTCTACAGATACGTATATTTGCTTAGTAAGTTAACGAACAGAAATATAAACAATCAATCGAATTCGATCTAGTTAATTTCATCAGCCAGATGTGTAAAAGTAATAATATTAATCGTAGAATTAATTTCATTATTCTTGTTGCAGATATGGAAATTCAAAACGGATTCCTGCTCTAACTCACGAGTGTCTTGCAAAGGAAGTTGCTACAGTTTCTCGCGTTTCTGCAACAGAAAGGAGTGTTCTTCCAAGATGCATCCGAGAGTTTGCCAGGTATGTTATTTTTTTTTAGCAGTTTAGAATAGTAGTAATGACAACAATGATGGTGAGGACAGATTACGTAACAATGATAATTTTGGTAATGACCGTATTTAGTATTGATCACCATCGCAATTGCCTTCATTATACTACTACAACTACTCCTTCTACTAATACTAATACTACTGCAACAACAACAACAACTACAACAATAACAACAACTACTACTTCTACTACTACTACTACTACTACTATTACTAGTAGTAGTAGTAGTAGTAGTAGTACTACTACTACTGCTACTGCTGGTGCTGCTGCTACTACTCCTTTTTCTAATTTTACTACTACTGCTACTTCTTCTTCTACTACTACTGCTACTTCTACTACTACTGCTGCCACTACTACTACTGCTGCTACTACTACTACTACTACTACTACTACTACTACTACTACTACTACTACTACTACTACTACTACTACTACTACTACTACTACTACTACTACAACTACTACTGCTACCACTGCTACTACTGCTACCACTACTACTACTGCTACTACTACTACTGCTACTGCTACTACTGCTACTACTACTACTACTGCTACTACTACTACTGCTACTGCTACTACTGCTACTACTACTACTACTACTACTGCTGCTGCTACTACTCCTAACAGTGAAAATAACAGCATATTGTCTAAATATCATTATAACACGAGCTTAAAAATAATATATTCGCATCACTGCCACCTAAACTAAACCATAATCCCATAAAACTAACAATAAAGTTTAAAAAATAATAAAATAAAATTATCAAAGTCCCCATCATGAACAACAAATAAAGAAATAGATAAACGAGAGGGTAAAATATGTAAATAAAACAGTGAAACAGAAAATAATGATATTAACTGGAGAGGGGAAAAGGATATGGCAATACTCCTGAACGTGAACTGTACCGGAGCAATGCCAAC
>NC_091565.1:32730154-32736987 GCF_042767895.1 Penaeus vannamei
ACAAGGAAAGGTTTACGTCAGTCCACAAGAAGAGGTTTCCGTCAGTCCACAAGGAGAGGTTGACGTCAGTCCACAAGGAGAGGTTGACGTCAGTCCACAAGGAGAGGTTTACGTCAGTCCACAAGGAAAGGTTTACGTCAGTCCACAAGGAGAGGTTTCCGTCAGTCCACAAGGAGAGGTTTACGTCAGTCCACAAGGAGAGGTTTACGTCAGTCCACAAGGAAAGGTTTACGTCAGTCCACAAGGAGAGGTTTACGTCAGTCCACAAGGAGAGGTTTACGTCAGTCCACAAGGAGAGGTTTACGTCAGTCCACAAGGAGAGGTTTACGTCAGTCCACAAGGAGAGGTTTACGTCAGTCCACAAGGAAAGGTTTACGTCAGTCCACAAGAAGAGGTTTCCGTCAGTCCACAAGGAGAGGTTGACGTCAGTCCACAAGGAGAGGTTTCCGTCAGTCCACAAGGAAAGGCTGACGTCAGTCCACAAGGAGAGGATGACGTCAGTCCACAAAGAGAGGTTGACGTCAGTCCACAAGGAGAGGTTTACGTCAGTCCACAAGGAGAGGTTTACGTCAGTCCACAAGGAAAGGTTTACGTCAGTCCACAAGGAAAGGTTTACGTCAGTCCACAAGGAAAGGTTGACGTCAGTCCACAAGGAGAGGTTTACGTCAGTCCACAAGGAGAGGTTTACGTCAGTCCACAAGGAAAGGTTGACGTCAGTCCACAAGGAGAGGTTTACGTCAGTCCACAAGAAGAGGTTGACGTCAGTCCACAAGGAGAGGTTTACGTCAGTCCACAAGGAGAGGTTGACGTCAGTCCACAAGGAGAGGTTGACGTCAGTCCACAAGGAGAGGTTGACGTCAGTCCACAAGGAGAGGTTGACGTCAGTCCACAAGGAGAGGTTGACGTCAGTCCACAAGGAGAGGTTGACGTCAGTCCACAAGGAGAGGTTGACGTCAGTCCACAAGGAGAGGTTGACGTCAGTCCACAAGGAGAGGTTGACGTCAGTCCACAAGGAGAGGTTGACGTCAGTCCACAAGGAGAGGTTGACGTCAGTCCACAAGGAGAGGTTGACGTCAGTCCACAAGGAGAGGTTGACGTCAGTCCACAAGGAGAGGTTGACGTCAGTCCACAAGGAGAGGTTGACGTCAGTCCACAAGGAGAGGTTGACGTCAGTCCACAAGGAGAGGTTGACGTCAGTCCACAAGGAAAGGATTACGTCAGTCCACAAGGAGAGGTTTACGTCAGTCCACAAGGAGAGGTTTACGTCAGTCCACAAGGAGAGGTTGACGTCAGTCCACAAGGAGAGGTTGACGTCAGTCCACAAGGAGAGGTTGACGTCAGTCCACAAGGAGAGGTTGACGTCAGTCCACAAGGAGAGGTTGACGTCAGTCCACAAGGAGAGGTTGACGTCAGTCCACAAGGAGAGGTTGACGTCAGTCCACAAGGAGAGGTTGACGTCAGTCCACAAGGAGAGGTTGACGTCAGTCCACAAGGAGAGGTTGACGTCAGTCCACAAGGAGAGGTTGACGTCAGTCCACAAGGAGAGGTTGACGTCAGTCCACAAGGAGAGGTTGACGTCAGTCCACAAGGAGAGGTTGACGTCAGTCCACAAGGAGAGGTTGACGTCAGTCCACAAGGAGAGGTTGACGTCAGTCCACAAGGAGAGGTTGACGTCAGTCCACAAGGAGAGGTTGACGTAAGTCCACAAGGAGAGGTTGACGTCAGTCCACAAGGAGAGGTTGACGTCAGTCCACAAGGAGAGGTTGACGTCAGTCCACAAGGAGAGGTTGACGTCAGTCCACAAGGAGAGGTTGACGTCAGTCCACAAGGAGAGGTTGACGTCAGTCCACAAGGAGAGGTTGACGTCAGTCCACAAGGAGAGGTTGACGTCAGTCCACAAGGAGAGGTTGACGTCAGTCCACAAGGAAAGGTTGACGTCAGTCCACAAGGAGAGGTTGACGTCAGTCCACAAGGAGAGGTCGACGTCAGTCCACAAGAAGAGGTTTCCGTCAGTCCACAAGGAGAGGTTGACGTCAGTCCACAAGGAGAGGTTGACGTCAGTCCACAAGGAAAGGTTGACGTCAGTCCACAAGGAGAGGTTGACGTCAGTCCACAAGGAGAGGTTTACGTCAGTCCACAAGGAGAGGTTTACGTCAGTCCACAAGGAAAGGTTGACGTCAGTCCACAAGGAGAGGTTTCCGTCAGTCCACAAGGAGAGGTTTCCGTCAGTCCACAAGGAAAGGTTGACGTCAGTCCACAAGGAGTGGTTTCCGTCAGTCCACAAGGAGAGGTTTACGTCAGTCCACAAGGAGAGGTTTACGTCAGTCCACAAGGAAAGGTTGACGTCAGTCCACAAGGAGAGGTTTACGTCAGTCCACAAGGAGAGGTTTACGTCAGTCCACAAGGAGAGGTTTACGTCAGTCCACAAGGAGAGGTTGACGTCAGTCCACAAGGAAAGGTTTACGTCAGTCCACAAGAAGAGGTTTCCGTCAGTCCACAAGGAGAGGTTGACGTCAGTCCACAAGGAGAGGTTGACGTCAGTCCACAAGGAGAGGTTGACGTCAGTCCACAAGGAGAGGTTTCCGTCAGTCCACAAGGAGAGGTTGACGTCAGTCCACAAGGAGAGGTTTACGTCAGTCCACAAGGAGAGGTTGACGTCAGTCCACAAGGAGAGGTTTCCGTCAGTCCACAAGGAGAGGTTGACGTCAGTCCACAAGGAGAGGTTGACGTCAGTCCACAAGGAGAGGTTGACGTCAGTCCACAAGGAGAGGTTGACGTCAGTCCACAAGGAGAGGTTGACGTCAGTCCACAAGGAGAGGTTGACGTCAGTCCACAAGGAGAGGTTGACGTCAGTCCACAAGGAGAGGTTGACGTCAGTCCACAAGGAGAGGTTGACGTCAGTCCACAAGGAGAGGTTGACGTCAGTCCACAAGGAGAGGTTGACGTCAGTCCACAAGGAAAGGTTGACGTCAGTCCACAAGGAGAGGTTGACGTCAGTCCACAAGGAGAGGTTGACGTCAGTCCACAAGGAGAGGTTTCCGTCAGTCCACAAGGAGAGGTTTCCGTCAGTCCACAAGGAGAGGTTGACGTCAGTCCACAAGGAGAGGTTGACGTCAGTCCACAAGGAGAGGTTGACGTCAGTCCACAAGGAGAGGTTTCCGTCAGTCCACAAGGAGAGGTTGACGTCAGGCCACAAGGAGAGGTTGACGTCAGGCCACAAGGAGAGGTTGACGTCAGGCCACAAGGAGAGGTTGACGTCAGGCCACAAGGAGAGGTTGACGTCAGGCCACAAGGAGAGGTTGACGTCAGGCCACAAGGAGAGGTTGACGTCAGGCCACAAGGAGAGGTTGACGTCAGTCCACAAGGAGAGGTTGACGTCAGGCCACAAGGAGAGGTTGACGTCAGGCCACAAGGAGAGGTTGACGTCAGTCCACAAGGAGAGGTTGACGTCAGGCCACAAGGAGAGGTTGACGTCAGGCCACAAGGAGAGGTTGACGTCAGGCCACAAGGAGAGGTTGACGTCAGGCCACAAGGAGAGGTTGACGTCAGGCCACAAGGAGAGGTTGACGTCAGGCCACAAGGAGAGGTTGACGTCAGGCCACAAGGAGAGGTTGACGTCAGGCCACAAGGAGAGGTTGACGTCAGGCCACAAGGAGAGGTTGACGTCAGTCCACAAGGAGAGGTTGACGTCAGTCCACAAGGAGAGGTTGACGTCAGTCCACAAGGAGAGGTTGACGTCAGGCCACAAGGAGAGGTTGACGTCAGGCCACAAGGAGAGGTTGACGTCAGGCCACAAGGAGAGGTTGACGTCAGTCCACAAGGAGAGGTTGACGTCAGGCCACAAGGAGAGGTTGACGTCAGGCCACAAGGAGAGGTTGACGTCAGTCCACAAGGAGAGGTTGACGTCAGTCCACAAGGAGAGGTTGACGTCAGTCCACAAGGAGAGGTTGACGTCAGTCCACAAGGAGAGGTTGACGTCAGTCCACAAGGAGAGGTTGACGTCAGTCCACAAGGAGAGGTTGACGTCAGTCCACAAGGAAAGGTTGACGTCAGTCCACAAGGAGAGGTTGACGTCAGTCCACAAGGAGAGGTTGACGTCAGTCCACAAGGAGAGGTTGACGTCAGTCCACAAGGAGAGGTTGACGTCAGTCCACAAGGAGAGGTTGACGTCAGTCCACAAGGAGAAGTTGACGTCAGTCCACAAGGAGAGGTTTACGTCAGTCCACAAGGAGAGTTTGACGTCAGTCCACAAGGAGAGGTTGACGTCAGTCCACAAGGAGAGGTTGACGTCAGTCCACAAGGAGAGGTTGACGTCAGTCCACAAGGAGAGGTTGACGTCAGTCCACAAGGAGAGGTTGACGTCAGTCCACAAGGAGAGGTTGACGTCAGTCCACAAGGAGAGGTTGACGTCAGTCCACAAGGAGAGGTTTACGTCAGTCCACAAGGAGAGGTTGACGTCAGTCCACAAGGAAAGGTTGACGTCAGTCCACAAGGAGAGGTTGACGTCAGTCTACAAGGAGAGGTTGACGCTAGTCCACAAGGAGAGGTTGACGTCAGTCCACAAGGAGAGGTTGACGTCAGTCCACAAGGAGAGGTTGACGTCAGTCCACAAGGAGAGGTTGACGTCAGTCCACAAGGAGAGGTTGACGTCAGTCCACAAGGAGAGGTTGACGTCAGTCCACAAGGAGAGGTTGACGTCAGTCCACAAGGAGAGGTTGACGTCAGTCCACAAGGAGAGGTTGACGTCAGTCCACAAGGAGAGGTTGACGTCAGTCCACAAGGAGAGGTTGACGTCAGTCCACAAGGAGAGGTTGACGTCAGTCCACAAGGAGAGGTCGACGTCAGTCCACAAGGAGAGGTTGACGTCAGTCCACAAGGAGAGGTCGACGTCAGTCCACAAGGAGAGGTTGACGTCAGTCCACAAGAAGAGGTTGACGTCAGTCCACAAGGAGAGGTCGACGTCAGTCCACAAGGAGAGGTCGACGTCAGTCCACAAGGAGAGGTTGACGTCAGTCCACAAAAAGAGGTTGACGTCAGTCCAAAAAGAGAGGTTTACGTCAGTCCACAAGGAGAGGTTGACGTCAGTCCACAAGGAGAGGTCGACGTCAGTCCACAAGGAGAGGTCGACGTCAGTCCACAAGGAGAGGTCGACGTCAGTCCACAAGGAGAGGTTGACGTCAGTCCACAAGGAGAGGTTGACGTCAGTCCACAAGGAGAGGTTGACGTCAGTCCACAAGGAGAGGTTGACGTCAGTCCACAAGGAGAGGTTGACGTCAGTCCACAAGGAAAGGTTGACGTCAGTCCACAAGGAGAGGTTGACGTCAGTCCACAAGGAAAGGTTGACGTCAGTCCACAAGGAGAGGTTTACGTCAGTCCACAAGGAGAGGTTGACGTCAGTCCACAAGGAAAGGTTGACGTAAGTCCACAAGGAAAGGTTTACGTCAGTCCACAAGGAAAGGTTGACGTCAGTCCACAAGAAGAGGTTGACGTCAGTCCACAAGAAGAGGTTTACGTCAGTCCACAAGGAGAGGTTGACGTCAGTCCACAAGGAGAGGTTGACGTCAGTCCACAAGGAGAGGTTGACGTCAGTCCACAAGAAGAGGTTGACGTCAGTCCACAAGAAGAGGTTGACGTCAGTCCACAAGGAGAGGTTTACGTCAGTCCACAAGGAGAGGTTGACGTCAGTCCACAAGGAGAGGTTGACGTCAGTCCACAAGGAGAGGTTGACGTCAGTCCACAAGGAGAGGTTGACGTCAGTCCACAAGGAGAGGTTGACGTCAGTCCACAAGAAGAGGTTGACGTCAGTCCACAAGGAGAGGTTGACGTCAGTCCACAAGGAGAGGTTGACGTCAGTCCACAAGGAGAGGTTGACGTCAGTCCACAAGGAGAGGTTGACGTCAGTCCACAAGGAAAGGTTGACGTCAGTCCATAAGGAAAGGTTGACGTCAGTCCACAAGGAGAGGTTGACGTCAGTCCACAAGGAGAGGTTGACGTCAGTCCACAAGGAGAGGTTGACGTCAGTCCACAAGGAGAGGTTGACGTCAGTCCACAAGGAGAGGTTGACGTCAGTCCACAAGGAGAGATTAACGTCAGTCCACAAGGAGAGGTTGACGTAAGTCCACAAGGAGAGGTTGACGTCAGTCCACAAGGAGAGGTTGACGTCAGTCCACAAGAAGAGGTTGACGTCAGTCCACAAGAAGAGGTTTCCGTCAGTCCAAAAGGAGAGGTTGACGTCAGTCCACAAGGAGAGGTTGACGTCAGTCCGCAAGGAGAGGT
The DNA here is from genome assembly GCF_042767895.1 of Penaeus vannamei. Taxonomy (NCBI): domain Eukaryota; kingdom Metazoa; phylum Arthropoda; class Malacostraca; order Decapoda; family Penaeidae; genus Penaeus; species Penaeus vannamei. The sequence continues at coordinate 32,736,431 of NC_091565.1, forward strand.
TGATGCCAGTCCACAAGGAGAGGTTGACGTCAGTCCACAAGGAGAGGTTGACGTCAGTCCACAAGGAGAGGTTGACGTCAGTCCACAAGGAGAGGTTGACGTCAGTCCACAAGGAGAGGTTGACGCCAGTCCACAAGGAAAGGTTGACGTCAGTCCACAAGGAGAGGTTGACGTCAGTCCACAAGGAAAGGTTGACGTCAGTCCACAAGGAGAGGTTGACGCCAGTCCACAAGGAGAGGTTGACGTCAGTCCACAAGGAGAGGTTGACGTCAGTCCACAAGGAGAGGTTGACGTCAGTCCACAAGGAGAGGTTGACGTCAGTCCACAAGGAGAGGTTGACGTCAGTCCACAAGGAAAGGTTTACGTCAGTCCACAAGGAGAGGTTGACGTCAGTCCACAAGGAGAGGTTGACGTCAGTCCACAAGGAGAGGTTGACGTCAGTCCACAAGGAAAGGTTTACGTCAGTCCACAAGGAGAGGTTGACGTCAGTCCACAAGGAAAGGTTGACGTCAGTCCACAACGAGAGGTTGACGTCAGTCTACAAGGAGAGGTTGACG
>NC_091565.1:32737487-32742487 GCF_042767895.1 Penaeus vannamei
CTGCTTCTGATGTGAATTTAGAAAAGAGAAGCATAATCATTTTTGCCTGATTTTACGTTTCTGACAGGACCCTATCTATTTACATGGGCTTAGCTGTTTGACATGTGGTACACTCTACACATGCATCTAGAATATTTACACACACATGCATTCACATTAGTATTCAAATTCGCATTCACATACACATATACATTCACATACACATTCACATACACATACATTCAAATACATTCACATACACATGCATTCACATATATAAGTATCTATATAAATATATATACCTTCTTTTTATTCAATCCAGATGGTGAAACAGAGGCAGTTGATCATAAAGGAAGAAGTTGAAGGGATGACTCTCTGTAAGTTAATAAAAAAAGTATAGTATAACTCCATTTCATATACTGTTTGTATTACTAACTTGAATAAGAGACTGCAGGTACACGGGCATTATTTGTAATCAATAATATCATTTTCAGCGGATGAGGCCGTGGCTTTGATGACCGCTGTGGTGAATTCAACACTTACTCAAAAATACCCTGAATGTCCCATGCTATACAGACGAGTCGGTGGTAAATGCTTAGCCTTCTTTTCCCTTGCGAAGGTAAGGTAGTTATAAAGGCTTTAAAGTGTGTTGGTAGACTTGACTTGTAATTTACTTGTATAGTAATGGAACCCATGGATGATTTGGTGAATTTGAATTTTAAAAAATCACCAATGATTTGTAGTAGACTGGTATATGTCGAAATATTAAAGGTTGAGATCTCTTTTTCTTTTGACAGATCATGGAGTCATTGTTTAGGTAATATTGTAAATCTCGTAATTTTTTTCTTCTTTAGGTTCAGTGGCCGGAAGCTCGACAGTTTTGCAAATCCATTTTTGGTGACTTGGTGACATTCAAGAGCCTACAAGAATTTGGACTTGTAATTGACTATCTAAAGGAAACTTGTGAGTTATGAGTCGTGGAAGTTCTATGTTTTCAGCATTTGCCCCTTATTTTTGTAATGAGTAATATACAAACCGAGGAACCCATATTTTCTGATGAAATAAAATTTACAGAAATTCTAATTGTTCAGTACTTCTGTCCAGGTAGGCACCTTACATACTGAGTACTTGAATAAGACTAACTACAACACACACTGTCCAGCAAGAAAACTATCACCAAAACTTTGGATCAGTATATTATTCAAGGCACAGTAAATTGTAAATATGCCATGAAACTAAAAAACTGTGAATACACTGCAGTACTAACGACTGACTTCTGGATCGGTGGGAGGTATGATATGGACGTCAATGCTTGGGCATGGGCCAGTGACGACTCTCCTATGCCTTTGGGATCTCCCTATTGGGCTGAGAAGTAAGTGAAGTGGTCACACTTATTATTGATTTCATAATGTAAGACTTCAAACAGCAATACTTCTCTAATGTGAAAAGGTGAGCCACAATACTAAATAGAATTGAGTGGCTGTTTCATTTTTATCTTGTGTACACATTACTGTGATTGTGTTCATGACACACCAGTGAGGTTAGGCTGAACTCCAGTTTAGAGTAATTTATCAAGTCTGATTAAACTGTAGTTAGTCATAGAATTATTCAGTGTTTTGTAATGGCCAGAATAGACTCCAGACAACCAAATCTCTTGAAACTGAATACAATTGAAACTGAAATAACTCATTGTCAACAGGTACAGCAGCTCCTGTGTGCCTCGGTCGCCTCCTCACACAGACCCCTTCAGCAACCCTCCAACTGCCCTCCCTGAAGCCCCGTGTTACAACTACATTCAGGCACCCAAGCAACGCAGCCAGGGATGGTAAGCCCACCAGAATTAACTTAATGATTACCATTAGTGAGCCAATTATCAGGAAGAAATAATGAAATATATATATATATATATATATATATATATATATATATATATATATATATATATATATATATATATATATATATATATATATATAATTTATTTTAAGGATTCTTTGTTAATCTATCATGATTTTCACACAGGTGCAGTGCTATAACCTATGAGCACTTCTACTTCATCTCGGACGACGAATGCCAAAGTTCCCACAGTCCCCTGTGTCTCCTTGCCCACGAACCTGAGGGAATCTAGTCAAGGATGGACAACAGCTGCTCACACCAGTTGAAGGGCTTGTCATTAGTTCATATATGTTAGGCAATAGGAATATATATACTTCAGGTGTGTGTGTGTCCGGGTGTGCAAGTTTTTTTGTTTTTTTTTAATAAATTTTCTGAGTGAATTGAGTAATTCCATTACAGAAGCATTTTTTTTTTGTTAAGAAAAGTAATTTTAAATACATATATATTTTTTTCTTTTGTCATAATACTTCTTCTATCTTGAAATCAATGTCACCAGCAGTCTAATGTACTAGTTGGTAAAATTACTGAAGACAACTTCTAGATGCTTGACTTAATAGTCAGATTATAAAGGACTGCCTAAACCATAATAAATTTAATTGCATAATTGTAAAGAATAGACGCAGCAGTATTTGTCATCATTAGCATAATCTCTTCACATTACCTAAGAGTATCCCTTAAGAGAGCAATAATTTTTTTTTTTTTTTTTTTATAAAATCAGGCTGATCACAAAAGTTTTTTTTTTTTTTAGATTCCTTTACACTGTTGTTTGTTTCTTTTTCTAAAATCCAAGGCAAAAATACAAGATATATGAAGAAAAGGGAAGACAGAGTGAAGAAAGATTGGTATAAATGTATAGTTGTTTACTCTTCTGTTAACTTTATTATCATAATGATACGCTATCACAAACATAAAAGAAAAGAAGCTCATGAGATCCCATCTGACACCTGTCCTTTCAACTAATTTTCGGTAATACTACAAAAATCTTTTCAGTATTATCTACTTTTGATATTATTCATGGTGCTAGAGAACACTGTGGGGGGAAAAAAAAACCTTGGAACATAAACATATCCTGAAAAGTAATAATCAACATACCATGAAAATGGAAAAAAAAGTCATAACTGAATAATTAACAACACATGAGGAACAAAATATTCTTTAACCCCTACATTTGCAACTTGTGAATTTACAAACACAATAGTTTATTGTAAAAACAAACATGTAATGATTTAAATCACATGCTCAATTACTTTCATACACACCAGTAACATATAAGAGCATAATTTTAGTGCTTCTGCTATGAGATTTCTTTCATTTTTTGCCCCCCTTTCCACATTGCAACAGTTTTCAATACAATCTCAATGTATTGTCAGAACAGATATTCCAGACTGCAATACTGGCCTTGTTTACTTTTACTTACACCTTGGTCCCTTGTCTTTGGCTATCTCTGCACCCTATTGGTCCTTCACCAGCTGTTATTGAACTTCCTTTTTAACACTTTTTGAGATGGCAATAAATATTATACAATAAAAAAGATAATGGAAACTATGAAATAAAAATGAATTAAAGAGGACTACCACTACATAGTACACGCACTGACTATATACACAACACTGTTTACTTTTTTAATGAAAATCTATATGAAAATGAGAGAGAGAGAATGTAAGTATGCATACTAAGGCATATTTTTCTTGATAACAATTCAAAATAAACACTAAAAATGCCAGGATATTAATAATAACATATCTATGTGAGAGAGTGTGTGTGTGTTTGTGTTATGTATACAATAAACACAAGATTGAACATGTCATGAAATACATTTTGTGCATTATCTTCCCATGATAATTAACAATATGCATGAACAGTATATGCTATGGATAAATAAATAACTCTGGATTTATCAGATCTAAGGAATATTTATCAAATGCTTGATAGAAGTAAAAAATCAAATAAATATATAGAGCAAAAAAATAGAAGACTCCTAACATCAACAAAAAAAAAAGCACACCAGACGTCTATATATATATCACAGGATTTATCTCTTAAGCAAATGAAAACTTTGTAAGATATCGAAGCTGCACCTGTCCTTCATCATAGACCACATATTGGCTCTGTAGGAAGCCGCTTGCCTCAAATTCTTTCTGCGGCACAGGAGGTCCAATGGGTACCACAACTCTCTTGCCATCAAATTTTCTCATCTCATCATTTGATGGATCTGCCAATAAAATATTAGTAGGTTATCAATTCAGTGGAAGTAAAGTCATGAAATACAGTCCACTTTTACTCGTGTATTTCCATTCACAAGCTATTAATTTCTATGCACACATAGTTTTACCTAATGAAATGTGTGCAAAAACAGTTAAATAGTTAAATAGGATGCTGAAATACCACATGCTATGAAATAAGCCTGGCTTATATCTTTCTGTTGTCAATGTAACCAATATCAAATTATAAAATGACTGCTAAATTCACCAGTGAGTGAGTATTTACAGGATGCATATATAACACCATAGATTGTGAAGCATACCTGGTTCTAATCTTCCCTTAGCAGCTATAGAATTGAAGCCATCCGGTGGTCTGGTCAGCGAACTGTTACCCATTTTGATGTACCTCATTCTGCCAAGTGCAGTCTCCACAAGGAACATGAAACCAACATTCCGTTCATCTTCATATTTTCCCCAGTGAACACCCACTGAAATGAAAAAAAAAAAAAAAAACATATTAATTTATACCAGCAAAAAACATAACTTTTGATAAGAATAGTTGGATGATAATACTAGACAAACTAGAAAAGTCAAGCATTTTAGGGTATCATTAGTCTTGCAACTGAAATAAGATAATTCAAGGGTGATAATTTTTATCATCATTATAGGCAGACTTGTTTAAGATTAAGTGCCCCAGTTGCATTTTATACTAAATTGTTGGTATTCTAAGCTGATTACAACTCTAGAGGTACTTCGTCAATGAAGGATTCACAAACAGATTATATCAATACAAAAAGGCTTCATATAATGTTTACTGAATAATAGATGGAGCAATTCCTCTATTCTGATTTGTTTTCTTTCTGATCTAAATCACAGATGTGACAGCTAGTATAATCTTATGTCTTTTATATGTGTAACACTATG
>NC_091565.1:32789987-32794987 GCF_042767895.1 Penaeus vannamei
CATTATATTACTTTCATCCTTTAACTTTGTTATCTTTACTGCTTATAATTATTTGTCCCTATGGTAAGTATAGTAAATATACCGCTATTAACCCTCATTGGTTACGTGGAATCACTGCGATATTTCATCAGAATAATTAAATATAATCAAAAGTAATATCAAACTTTTTGAAAACGACAGATTCTAAATTTTACCCCATATTTAAGATCACATCCATTATCCTGCATGTTAACAATTACCTTAATTAATGACCTTACTATTTAATGAAAAGGCATTGTACAGTCCCCAGAATTCCAACTGGCACACCTTAGTGCGTGGTTTGCATTTTTTTCTGGCAATACATGCGTAGTATAAAGAACTCATTGAATGGAAGCCTGTGATTAGCCTATGATGATTCGTAAATAATTGCATTGGTATTATCAGCCAATTATTATTATTTTATATCATTTAGCCAATTATTAATAATAGGTATTATTGTATTGGTATTATTATTGGTATTATCATTAAATACATGAAATAAACTGAGATATTACAATGTTTTATCCAATGTCAACACTATTACTTGAAATGTGTTTCGACTTAAAAAAGAGCTAACTGGAATGGTGTAACTGGCAACTTCAGAGCAACTACATCTGCCAATTCGTAGTGGCTCTTACTTTCAATCTCTGACGAAAATGCATTTGTTGAGAGATTTTATGAGTTTCCATTAGGATTACAACGGTAAAACATCATTTGAGAAAAGATGTGAATCACAAACCACTTTGACTGTTATTGTAATGCATAAGGTTTTCTTAGGAAGTTTATGAATGACAAACTTTATGTCATTGCTTCATGGGTTGTGTACGCTGACAGCTTGTATGAGTGGGAATGTACTGTACACTCAAGTCGTTTAGAGTCATTACCTTTAAAAAAATCAAGTTTAAGTGGTACCTCTTTAAGCATATCCCAGGCTATATTCAGGTTTTATATCCAGTCATTGATACTTAATCATCGAGTCATTTTGAATATATGTCTAAATAATATTTTAAAGTATACAAACATGAATATGCCTTACAAGTATGGCATATTCTAATCTATTTTGGATTCCTATATTTCTCTCTCTCTCTCTCTCTCTCTCTCTCTCTCTCTCTCTCTCTCTCTCTCTCTATCTCTATCTCTCTCTCTCTCTCTCTCTCTCTCTCTCTCTCTCTCTCTCTCTCTCTCTCTCTCTCTCTCCTCTCTCTCTCTCTCTCTCTCTCTCTCTCTCTCTCTCTCTCTCGTAAACCCCATCTTTGGCTTAGGGAAAAGTTAACAGGTGTTGATTGCACTTGCTCGTGTTTTGTTTCAGAAAAGCAGCAACAGCCAGTCGAGTAAAATCGGAGTTAAATCGGTATGCTAGTGATGGTTGACCGATTCGTTACAGTTATTGTAATCTAACAAAAGTTATTCTCGTAAAAGGAATATAATGATAAAGAATAATGAACCGTTCTCATCCCTTTTCTGAAAGTTGATGACTGGTGCTCATGCTGTCTTTGTTTCTTGTTTACAGTTTACTGATAAATATTTTCAATTACGTTGTGTTATTACCTATACATAAAGTTACGAGTATATATGAATCTAAACACACACACACACACACACACACACACACACACACACACACACACACACACACACACACACACACACACACACACACACACACACATATATATATATATATATATATATATATATATATATATATATATATATATATATATATATATATAATGTGTATATATATATATATATATATATATATATATATATATATAATGTGTATATATATATATATATATATATATATATATATATTACATATTTATCTATATGTATTTATATATACGAATAAAATTCTCATATTATATGAATATAATTTACCAAAAAATTCATGATTATTTCCACTATCACAATTAATGCACTTTTGAAATCATCATAATTCATTTTTCAGTAAAACAAAAATTGCTGATGTTATAACATCAAAAATAGATTTCTTAATATCTGGATTTCTTTTTAAAACAAAATGCTTGAGAGGTCATCAGTAAAGTCATATATAAATTTTCAATGCAAAGTAATTCTGTTAGCTATGTTAAGTTATCAAATTTGAAATCTTGATGATACATGCATTGAAATGCCTGCTCATCACTTGTAGTGCAATTGAACGTTGCCGATAAAAGGTTATACCCCATAACACCCCGTATGATTTTCTTTGTCAAGTTTGTCATATAGATGTCTTTACAGGTGATAAACCATTTAGTAGGCCGTATTTTACCATTTTCTCCTTGATTATTGCTCTCTAATTATATTTTGTGTATTTACTTGTTTATTTTATTGTTTTTTTGAGGAATTTACTTATCTGTTTCTTTACGTTTATTCTTTCCATGCTCATCCCTCACCCAATAGAGCTTTCCCCCCCCCTCTCTCTCTCTCTCTCTCTCTCTCTCTCTCTCTCTCTCTCTCTCTCTCTCTCTCTCTCTCTCTCTCTCTCTATATATATATATATATATATATATAATATATATATATATATATGTGTGTGTGTGTGTGTGTGTGTGTGTGTGTGTGTGTGTGTGTGTGTGTGTGTGTATGTGTGTATATATATATATATATATATATAAACATATATATATATATATGTATATATATGTATATATATATATATATATGTGTGTGTGTGTGTGTGTGTGTGTGTGTGTGTGTGTGGTTATTAAGTATTTGAACGACTTGAATAAATAGACATGATGATGGCCGAGCAGTTATATATGTCAAAGTTAACGTCCAAACACTTGGGAAGAGAATTTTTAAAACTTTCTAAAATTGATGGTTTTGGTTAGATATGATATTTCAAATAAAGACAGTGTATTCATGGTGTTTATCGGTACTAATGGAGATAATGTCCCCTCGCGAGGTCATAGGTCATTTAGGTCGACACTCAACAAGCTTCTCGATTATAAACGGAATCAGAACAGAATAGATAAAAAAAATAATTATATTTAGAGTATTTTTTCCTTGATTTTTTTATTCACTCCTATTACTTTGTTATATTTTACAAGCAAGAAATTTCCAGCTGATATACATGAGGAATGTAATGATATTAAAGAATGTTTGACACGCATAATATGATGGAATTCATACACGCTAATTCAAATATATTCGATTGAATTATGTCTTTACTGCCTATATGCATTAGAGTAAAGCTAGTGTGTAATAACAGTCATTAAAAAATAATGATTATCATTAACATGCTTGTCTACATTTCCGTAGTCACAATCAATGATTATTTGTTATCATGATCCTTGACCAAAGATAATTTTTCGGATAGATATTTCTATTGTATTGTTATAACATTAACATTTATTCGTTACTGTGAGTTGTATTGTATAATGAAAAAGGAAATCTTTGATATGGAGATATTTTATAATAAAATGCATTTGTCGTTAATTGGTTATCAGTAGTGTCATACATTTCAACTACCAAATGTTAGTATTATACATAATTAATGTATTCTATTAAAATGCAAAGAATAATTGTTCGTCTTAAGTAAATGGTCAGAAAGTTTCTTTTCCTCTCCACCATTAACATTATCATCACATCTGTCATTACTACAAGTGATATATATCTTGTGCCATAAATTTGCATTGTAAAACCTGTAATTGCTTATATATATATATATATATATATATATATATATATATATATATATATATATATATATATATATATATATATATATGTGTGTGTGTGTGTGTGTGTGTGTGTGTGTGTGTGTGTGTGTGTGTGTGTGTGTGTGTGTGTGTATGTATATGTATGTGTATATATATATATATATATATATATATATATATATATATATATATATATATATATATATATATATATAACATTGCTAGAACTTTGGGGATTTTTGTATTCTCTGCTGCTATTATTGACTGTAATTATCATAACGATATTCAAATACTAATAGCAGTGAAAGAAGTCGACGTTTATCGAAGAAAAATGCGTTGCAAACAGGTGTGATGAAGCTGTTTTGGTGGTGAAGAATTAAAAGCATCACTGCAATAAGTAAGTAATGGACGATATATATATTGAATTTCTCTTTCTCATTTTACCATGAACCTCTGCATTAGCAAAGTGTAAAATAAATTACATATAATGATTATCTCTGGGAAATTCACCATTAGTGCTATGGCTCACACAAGCTTGGGTGAATCGAACGGTCGTAAATCTAAACATTTTATTAGTTAAGTAAAGGGAAATAATAATTTTGTGAGGTTTGTTTACTAATGTCTAATTTAAGAGTTTAAAGATATGTACTTAGTGCGTGTTTTTCCTCCCACCATTTCCGCTGAAAGAATTTACATATTTTGTTCACCCTTTCCACGGTTCTCCCTTCACCCTCCCTCCCTACCTCTCTTTCTTGTTATTTGTCTCTCTTCCGCTCTCTTTTTTTCATTCATACCCTGTCTCTTCTTTTTTCATGTTGGTAATTTTATGTAGCATGTAGTAACTTATTTTGAGAGTGAAGTATAGTGTTTAAAGAAATATTCTATACCCAAAGCGTTCTTTAACAAGATTTAACTTAATTTTATAATCATATGTTTCTTTATCGTGCTGTAATTTCTTAGTACAAATATGATTAACAAACATATAAACAACAACCAAATTACTAATCAATTGTGTTAAAAATACAGTTTCTGCATTTCCGAACTTTGAGTAAGGAAGAGGAGTAGGTGAAGAGACTACTGGACGAATGGATACAAGAACATTTATAGTTCCTGGCATTTATTAAATAATTATAATTTGAAGTTGTTTATTAGTATGGAAAATACATTGTAATTTTCAATTGAACAAATGGAAGACAATTATAAATACTTTGTTACTGAGGACTAACATTTCCAAATTTTCAAACATAAATGCAGACAGTTATATGATATTCATCATTAAAGAGTAATATAAGTTAAAGAGTGACACTAAAATGG
>NC_091565.1:32799987-32809987 GCF_042767895.1 Penaeus vannamei
TTTGACACTGTATAATCACGAATAACAGAGGGTCGGCTGCGAGCGACAGAGACAGCCCAAGGCGCGCCGATCGGACAGACCTCTGTCCCTCAGTTGGGCTTCTCTCTCGCCACAAGGAACCTCTGCTGCTGACCACAGAGTCTGCTGCCTTTTCGTGCTCGACGCGAGACCGCCGCACAGTGGTCCCAGTGATTGAAAAGATGGCCAACACCTTAACATACAAATTTAGTTTTAAATATGTTTTATCAGAAGAACAATCAATGCTTACTTTAGTGACAATCCTACTATTTTAAAATTATTTTTATTTCGATAGTTATGCAACGGAAAAGGATTTCTCCCCGAATTTAAAATCGCAATTTTTTCCTTAAAAAGCACCCTATAGCCATGAAATCAGATTATGAGAAAGATGCATTGATAGAGCATTGGAAAATTTGTGAACTAATGATGTATCATGAATATTGTGATTTTGATAGAGGACTTTACATAAATGTAATTCATTTACAAATAAGAGAATATAAGATACTGCCACTTTCACGAAAGTAGAGATAAATATACTAATAACAATATGCAATTTGAATCAAATTCCCCGAGCTCCACCAAAAGTAGCATTAGCTATTATTCTAACAGATTTGTTCTCGTTTTGACTATCGGCTCTTTCATAATGTGCGCGCGTAATTCATAGAAAACGGGAATGCCCTCCATTTTCTATACAGCTCCAGTTATCACAATACTTTCTCCGAGGTGGTTATGGATTCCTAATTATTTGACATATACGTTAGGGATAGTGGAATAATATGTTGAACATATCTAACAGTGCAAAGATGGTCCCTACTGATGCGTGATGAAATAATTAGTACAAATTATTTATAATAGTTACCCTTTTAAAAACAGAAAATGTTAAGATTTTACGAGGAAACGTTTAGCTTTGTCATTATTTGGATGTCTTTATTTTCTTTGCAGATGACAGGTCGTACTAGGAAATCAGTAATTGACAGCTATATTTCTTTAAAAGCAGTGCATTCACTCGAACATGTTTTATTCATCAAAATCAAACACCAAAAAGTTAATATCAGGAAAACTATGAACAAAGTAAACATTGCAGCTTTCAAGTGTGATTTTCATAAGCGACGGAAGAAAGCTAACTATATACTGTATGATTATTTCATACAATATATAGCTGTATGATCAATCACACAGCATATGCTGTATGATTAATTCACTCTCAGGATCAGTATGATATACATTATTGTATAATGTACGTGATTTGATTACTATATATTCACTCGGTCATAGCTGATATTTCATGTAGTATTTCTTAATTAAAAGCTTTTTGTTTTTGCTGTTGCGTAAGTTTGAAAATCATTTTTTAAAGTAGGGTATGTACCCTGATAAACAATATACATCAAGATGTATGAACTTATGAATAATTTTCCCCAATGAAACTAGGGCTTCTATTACATCCTGCATTAATTATACATCTGCTCTTTCATGGAAATGAAGTAATAGTAATCATATATAACGATGGAAGCACAAATGATTGTTTAACGATCGCAAATCACGAGTGGCCAAGAAATTGGCGCTTGGGACCACTGTGCGCCGCCCCGGGCCAGACGCGACTCTGTCTGCGCACTACCACTCATCGGCCTCGTACAGTGTGTGTGTGCGTCTGTGTGTGTGAATATATATATTTGTGGGGGTGGGTGTGCTCATGACTGCTTTTTATCTTATTTTTATTAGCTAAACTGAGAATTAGGGAACCGTAGTGATAACAGTAGGGTCTGAGAACCCTGAAAGTCCAGTAGCCCGAGAAGGACGCCCAAGAGGCGGTCTTCGAGCCCGAGAGGGACGTCCAAGAGGAGGAGGTAATCCACGAGCCTGAAAAGGAGGTGGAGTATGATGCCATAAGGACCTTCTCCTGGAGCCTCTCTGGGAACCAGGATCGTGCAACTCAGTTCATCAGCTACAACTAGGGCTGGAGTCACTCCTTCGAGAATCGAGGGACGTGTCAGCTGGAACGAAGAGGACACTCGGCGTCGACCTTCAGCTGGCCATGCTGGAACAATTCCTTCACCCTGAGATTCTGGAACAATCTCTCTCCGACAAGATCTCGAATCTTTAGTTGGAGCCTGAGATTGTCCAGAAACCTGAGATGGAAGACCAAGAAGCCTGAGAACGGTGAATTGGACAGCCACAGTTGCTGTCGTAAATGAGGCAACTGCCTCACACAACGCAACGGAGACGAAATGTAAATGATAAGGATAATTTGAATATCATTGTTAATATTAATGAAAATGTTATTATCCTATTGATAAAGATAATATAAAAATAAGTATATATGATATTAATAATTTCAATATCATTGTTATTAATGATAATCTTATTATCCCATTGATAAAGATAATAACAAAGTAAATATATATATGGATATGTGTGTGCGTGTGTGTTACATAAGTTGGAAATGTTTTTCCAACCTGGGCATAACATTGCCCTTTCTGTGTTTAAAACCTCGGGAATTCTCTGTGGGATTTTCTTTTCGTTTTTCTTTTCACTGTTGAGAGAGATATCTGCAGTTTGAGTATCCCACTTGTCATTATTAGTATGAAAATTAATAGAACAGAGTTAATTATTGCTATTATTGCAGTTATTATCAAAATTATCATTATAATTATCATTTTTATTAGTTATCATCATTATTGTCACATACATCTGTGGCAATAAACACACACATGTGAGGAAGAAAGTGAGCGAGGAGAGAACAGGGTACTTACAGTAAATATCCTCGTTGGCAACTCCCTATCTAAACCCCGCCCTTGGTCATAATTTTATGTGAATATCAATAGGGTTTCTTTGTTTTTCTGTGTCTATATTATTACTCTATTATTATGCTCACTTTGTTACTATTGCCATCATTGACCCAGGGAGACGTAGAGGAAAGGAAGGCGAAGAGAAGAGGGAATAAGATGGGGAAGAAGGGTAACAGTTGTTAGTCGTTATATTAATCATCTATCTCATTATGTATTGCTTTTCATATACCTTATACATGCATCGGCCACACACACATACACCCTTTTCCCAACCTACACTGAGTATAAGAGTACCATATATACATTTCCCTTTCCACACACTGCCCTCCGAAATCAAATCAGGTCCTGAAGTTTTGACATTAACCATGCCTGTCGTCTCGATGAAACCCCTTATTTTATGCTCTGCTGTTGACTCAAACACATCTCTCTCTCTCTCTCTCTCTCTCTCTCTCTCTCTCTCTCTCTCTCTCTCTCTCTCTCTCTCACTCTCTCTCTCTCTCTCTCTCTCTCTCTCTCTCTCTCTCTCTCTCTCTCTCTCTCTCTCTCTATATATATATATATATATATATATATATATATATGTGTGTCTTTTCTTCTTTCACTGGGTATAGCATTCCACTCCTGCGCCGCTGATGAAGATGGAGGAAAGGAGGAGGGGAGGAAGACTTAGCTGGACTCCGATGATGTTTTACACTGTTATCAAGTGTCCAGATAACAGGATAGAATAGGTCTTTCTTCCATGGCACGTACGCCCATCCCCCCCCCCCCCACACACACACACACTCAGTGAACGTACAATATCAACCATCAGAAAACATCCTGAAGCTATGTGTTTATGGACGAATGAAAGAAAATGGTTTTAAGGAGTGACTTTACTACTCAAACACAACATATACAATTAACAACAAAATGGCACTTACAAAGTCAGGGGGAAAGTAACAGTCATGTCCTTAGTAAAAGAGTATCATACAACAGCAAAGTTTACACAAACATCTTGATAAAATTCATACCACAAATATTACATTTTAATTATATAATACAGACATTGGAATTGTAAATGGAATATTTCGGTGTCTTTTTTTCTCCCTTTTTTCTCCTATTTTTTTTTTTTACAAATTATGCAGAACATGTAAATGTACTCTTGAGAGCCATGTACAAAATTTTTAAATGCTATTGTACAGAAAAGTATTTTCTATACTTGGACTAGATTCAGGTGTATTTTTTGCTACGTGAGAGAATACACTTGGTATCAGTTCTGAGGTCCTCAACTATATAACAAAGGAATATCTAGCATACTGTATGAATATACAGGACACGAGATCAGAACTCGTCTCAGATATGTAAAAACTGATAGAGTATTTTCAGCTGTATAAAAATGTGTTTAAAAATCACTGCAGAGAAATAATTTCCTATCAAACACTCGTTCGTGGCAAAATAAGCACTTCTTAATGAATGTAGTTCAGTGCTCTGTGCTTCCTATATATAATGTACTATATAACAATCTAATTCCTATTTGGATTCCAAAGAACTTTAGCTCAATATCTGACAAAAAAAAATCCACTTCACATAAAAACCAAGTCAAATATATTATGCATGACAGTAAGTCCATAATAAAGGAGGATTTTGCAGACACTTGACCTCTTTCACTTTACAGCAGATACCAAAGAGAATGAAAAGAGTATCAATATAAAAGAGAGAGAGAGAGAAAAAAAAAAAAACACATATCCTATAAGCATGCTGGGGAAAAGGGGTGTGAATTGAGTCCCCCAAAAAGGAAAACAAACATCATGGAAAAAAAAACAAAAAAACAAACAAAAAAACATGACTTCCACATATATAAGCATGCTGAAAAGGGGATGTGAATTGAGTCCCCTAAAGAAGAAAACAAACATCATGGAGAGAGAGAGAGAGAGAGAGAGAGAGAGAGAGAGAGAGAGAGAGAGAGAGAGAGAGAGAGAGAGAGAGAGAGAGAGAGAGAGAGAGAGAGAGAGAGAGAGAAACTTTGACTTCCACATATCCTATAAGCATGCTGGGAAAGGGGTGTGAATTGAGTCCCGATTCACAACTTACACGTTAAATGCCATAAATGACTGGAGATATGGACAAGTTTGACCTGAGGTTTCGTGAGCCTTACAGACTACAGTTTATATAAATGATTCCTGTACAGGATTACAGTTCTTGTAAAGAAATGTAAACTCATACATATATACATGCGTATGGTTTTTATGTGTGTGTGTGTGTGTGTGTGTGTATGTGTGTGTGTGTGTGTGTGTGTGTGTGTGTGTGTGTGTGTGTGTGTGTGTGTGTGTGTGTGTGTGTGTGTGTGTGTGTGTGTGTGTGTGTGTGTGTGTGTGTGCACATTCACATGTATATGTGTATATATATGATATATATATATATATATATATATAAATATATATATATACATACATACATGCATACATACATACATACATACATACACACACACACACACACACACACACACACATATATATATATATATATATATATATATATATATATATATATATATACATATATATGGGTGTCTGTGTGTGTGTGTGTGTGTGTGTGTGTGTGTGTGTGTGTGTGTGTGTGTGTGTGTGTGTGTGTGTGTGTGTGTGTGTGTGTGTGTGTATGGGTGTGTCTGTGTGCGTGCGTGTCTATGTGTGTGTGGGCGTGTCTGTGTGAATGGACATGTCTGTGAATGTGTGGGCGTGTCCGTGTGTCTGTTTACTTGTGTGTGTGTGTGTGCGCATATGTGTGCATGTATGCATGTGTGTTCATGTAAGTATAAGTGTACATATGCATGTGCGTATGTGAGCACGTGCATGTGGATGAGCATGTGCATCTGGGTATCCATGCGAGTGTCTGCATATGCACGACAACTATGATTCTTCCAACTGGAGCAATTCAAGTCAACATATATTTTTCAAACAGATGTTATGATAATGCCCTTACAAGTTATACAAAGAAAACGAAAAAAAAAACATCATTATAAAGAGGTTTCAAGTTCTATTGCACTGGAATGTGTTCAAGGATATCTGCTACGTAAGCATGGACAGCATATCACAAAGGATATCTTCTAATAAATAATAGAGCAATAGTTGCCATAATCATCATCCAGGAGCTAACGCCAACCGGGGCGCATTGCTGCATCCACCCTTTGTTTATACCTACGAGGGTCCCTCATTGCAAGCCAGCAGCCACGACTTCCTAGGTCGTCCCACAGGCCTCCTCCACCCAGGGTGGTCTCAAACAGAGACAACCTTATGGGCAGGATCATCCCGAGGAAAGCGAGCCAGGTGGCCGTATAGCCTGAGTTGGCGATAATTGATTATACAGATAATAGGTCCTGTGCCAGTCTCACGGTGCAACTGTTGGTTGGACACATAGTCCCGCCAACAGTACCCTATGATCTGGTACAAGGACCTCTTACAAAAGGCATCAAGACGAGACTCCAAGGCACAAGATAATGTCAAGGTTACATTACCGTATAACAAAACTGGCATTATCAGGGCCTTGGAAACCCGTAGCTTGGTCCTTCTGCACAGGTTCCGGCATCTCCAAATACTCTTGTCGAGAGAGTTCAAGACACCTGCTGCCAGGCCAATCCGTCTGCTGACTTCCTGGTCTGACAGCCCAGAGTTATGAACTGCAGGGTCTGGCATCGTATTTTGGGCATTCCCTGCATCCAAGTTAACTGTTGGTGGGTCAACCTGGTACAACTTCTCTAAATACTTAGCCCAACGCTCCCGCACCGCAACAGGATCTGAGACGATCTGGCCACTTGCAATGCGAACCGCTGTCACCTGTGAAGAGGGCTTGGAGTTCAGCTTTCTCAGGGCTCGGTATGCTGGACGAAGGTCATTAACTAAGAAATGTTCTTCGACCTCCTCTGCAAGACTCCTGATAACCTGTTCCTTGTCCCTTCTTAACAGCGACCGGGTTCTGCGCACCTGAGATCGGTGCATATCCCGATCCCCTGTCATAATGATGATGATGATGACAATAATAATGGTAATTTATAATCAAAATGATAAATGTAATAAAACAATGATAAATATAATAATAATAATGATAATGGTAATAATAATAACAATAATGATGATGATAACTAACAATAATAACAAAAATGATAATAAAGAAAAGAATAATAACAATAATAATAATAATAATAATATCTGTCATTATCATTATTATAAAATAACAACAATAATAAAACTAATATAAGTAAAACAACAATGATCTTTGTCACAAAGATAACTTCATGGGAAATAAAACTTGATAATACAAGTAAACATAGAATAACAAGATAGCATTGTGCATAAAGCAATGCTGTCAAATATACAGACAGGCAGCATCTATTCCTTTACCCTACTGTGTATTTCATTAGCAAAGACTTTTCTTCCACTATCAGCAGTATAAAATTCTTTTCCTGATTTTCTACCCCCCTTTTTTTGCAACTGAAACATTTCAAAGAACCCACATAACTCCCACAAGCAAATTCGAAACCCATTTTACCAAATATGAATTACTATGTGATCGCACCTTCTCAGAATCATTTTTGGGGGAAAGGAGGTTATATAAAGGCAATTTTCCTACACGTGCCTCTATTTGTGATCTACATGGTTCGTATGGAAGTTTAGATTTCTGATTCCCTGGCTTCATAAACACAGTGCAAGTGACATACAAGTTTCTGGCACATTTATTAAATTTATGACACACAAAAAAATATTAGGATGCTGATTGTTACTATATAATGCCAGGTATTGGAATGTTACACTATTACATATTACCTATTCTATATTTTTACATATGACTTTATCCAACTAATGCCTCGGGCGATATTAGAATATGCATCAATATTCAATCTAATTTAAAGCACTGTATTTTTTGAAGGTTTGTGTATTTATTTTTTCAGATAAAGAAAAAACAACATTTTCCCTACATTTGTGGCAGTACCTCTCATTATTACCAATATCTGACTAGCTCCATCTCAGTGTCTAATTACAGCACTTTTACTACCGTTTTTAATGATATATAGAAATTCCTAATTTCTCTATTTTAAAGTAATATATTGCACATCATAAGACAGTTCACTAACAATACGTGAAGGTGCTCTTAGAACTCAATTCTTCAGTTTTCTTTTCTAATATGTGCTTCCTATCCCCCCCCCCCACCCACCTACAACAGATTTGCTCTATTTCTAATAAAAACCTGTTCTCATCATTGCATATGGTACCTATGGTAATTTGGAAAAAGTACTCTGTTAAAACCAAATATTTAACTAAAACTTTGGCGTACACTTTCCTGCCTGTGCCTGGTGTTGCAAAGCATCTGCATTATTTGAAGTTTTGTTGTACAGCACTACAGTAAGCCGACTGTATTTTTCTTGACGAGTATCACAATCTATTCAACAGCCAGTCCCCTTGCTCATTCATGCCAAAAATACAACAAATACAATCTCCTTTAGTGGTAATGAATGCCATCAAAACAGTAATAACATCTTGTGAAGTTCCTGAGCTACTCTAGATTTAACTGTCTGAAAAAGATGGAAGCAGCATTGCTATCGTTTCTGTTTCTTATCTACATCATTAACGACTGTCTTTTGAGACTGTGAAAAGCTACATTTAATGTCTGCTTGCACAATTCAAGGAAGTACAAATAAAACGTAGAGCGTACCACATTTTACTAAATGTGAAAGCTTTAAATTATCATAAAATGTTATTATAAAATGGTATAACATTTTTTTGCACATTCGCCCATAATTATACTGTGCTTCTGACTTTAAGTTGCATGTATGTGTATGTGTATGGAAAATATATTCTAAATGTCGTTTCAGGTGAACCTAAGAAATCTAAGAATCTGGAATTTTATTTCCCACACTCAGGTGTTCCAAATGTTGCACATACAGTCAAGAAGTGGAACACATGAATTGCATAGATATTCAATTATACTTTGAATCCATATAGCCTTGCCTGCTTAGATCTGGAAAATGTTAATCTTTTGAACTAATGTTGCTCTCTACTACAGTTGCAATCCAGTATCCATCATAGTTTCCAACACTTAATATAATGGAACTTTTCTCGAAAAAAATATTTACATGAACATTGCAATGTGTAACTTAATAAATACTACTGAGCTTACTCTAACTTTTATACGTTCACAGATTTTAGAGTAAACAAAAGATCTTGGACAGAGTGTATTCTCCGCTCCGCTGGTGTGTTTGGCTCTGAGCTATGATATGACATCCTCTCACCCCCTCCGGAGCGCCGACCTCCTGCACTGCGCCCTTGCTCCAGGGAAAGCATCTCAGCATCAGGCGTAGGAGTGTCTTCTGTGGCTTCTTCCGTGTGGGCGTTTGAGGAGGAGAGGACACGTCGAAGAGGCAGTGACAAGTTTGCCCTAGAAGGTCTCGAAGCACTCGGTAAGCTAGGAATCGCGCTATCAGTAAGAGAAGGCCCCATGTGAACAATAGCTTCCGTGAGGGTAACGTTGCCATTAAGGTCTGAAGCGTCCTGCAGAGGCGAGGCTTCCTGCTGCGTCTCCATGGACGCGGAGGTCACTGGCGCACTAGCGGAATCTGCCTCGCACCCGGGAAGCGTTTCGTAACAGTGCTCCACTTCCTGATCTCCATCAGGCTCCGCTGACTGTGGCAGATCATTGTCATTAACATGAGTCCTTCCTCCTGGGTGTATATGGTGGATGTGGTGGACTGGGTGAAGAGGGTGTAGAGGGTGTAGTTGCCTGAGTGGATGGAGGGTTAAATTATGGTTAAAAGTTGACTGAGGGGTTGTGGGTGTTATCTCTCTCTGGCTTGGTGTTGATGGAGAGGGACCTGATGTAGTGGGGGTGTAACATGAATAGGCATCTGTGTCAGTAATCATGGGTGAGGTGCTGGACATGTCTGTGAGGGGAGAAACAACACTGTAGGTGTTCTCGGTTTCTGCAGCAAGGCTGTGGTCTGACGAAGATGTGTGGACAATCATAGTATCGTCAGAGGCGTGATGAGAACTATCATCATCTTTTTCACGGACCTGCTCGTATGTGTGATTTACAGAGGCGTCCAATATATCTTTATCACTTGGAGAAGGTGTGTTCTGACTTGCTGAACTTGTTGGTTCTGAGTAATACAAAGTTTCATCACCATCTTGTCTTACTGAAACACAAGAAGACACATCAGCAAAATA
>NC_091565.1:32817487-32819987 GCF_042767895.1 Penaeus vannamei
TTTTAGGATTCCAAGTTTTAGGATTCCAAGTTTTAGAATTCCAAGCTGTAGGACTCCAAATTGTAGGATTCCAAGTTTCAGGATTCCAAGCAGTAGGATTCCAAGTTTTAGGATTCCAAGCTGTAGGATTCCAAGTTTTAGGATTCCAAGTTTCAGGATTCCAAGCTGCAGAGAAAGATGCCAAAGACGCACAGAGGAGGCGCCCTTTGTCTATCACGCAAGGATCAATAACGCATCTTTGAAGTCATGCTTTCCCGGGCTCGGATAATTTTATTTTTGTCTTATTTTCTTTATCTGTTTTTTATTATTCCTTTTTATTCGTTTTCCTTTTTGGGGTTGATTGTTCTCTGTTCATTTGTCTGTCCGTTGTTTCTCTCTCGTTGGTTTGTCTCAATAATTCTTTTCTCTCTCTCTCTCTCTCTCTCTGTCTACTGCATGAGAGAACGTATAGACTTTCGTGTATTTATGTGTATGTACACGCGAGATAAACACAAAACCGTCCAATACAAATAAAAAAAAAATATATATATATACATACACACACACACACACACACACACACACACACACACACACACACACACATACATATATATATATATATATATATATATATATATATATATATATATATATATATATATATATATATATATATACACCGAAGACAAAACTCCGGGCGTAAGAAACGGAAAAATAACAAAAATAACGGCAGATAGGTCAGTCCTCATCCATAAGACTCGGAAGAAGAGGAAGATAAAGTGGAAAGGAATTTTGAAAAGTTTTAAAAGGCGAAATAAGAAAGATGTATCATGACTGGTTTATTTTGGAAGTCTTTGGCAGGGAGAGGAAGATGGTAGTCTATTTTGTATACATGCGAACGCACACACGTTATTCGCATACGCACACGCGTGTAGACAAACACATGTATGTACAGATACACGAAGAGAGAAAGAGAGAGGGGGGGAGGGAGAGGGAGAGGGAGAGGGAGAGGGAGAGGGAGAGGGAGAGGGGGAGGGGAGGGGGAGGGAGGGGAGAGGGAGGAGGGGGGAGAGGGAGGGGAGGGGAGGGGGGGAGGGAGAGGGAGAGGGAGAGGAGAGAGGGAGGGAGGGAGGGAGGGAGGGAGGGAGGGAGGGGAGGGAGGGAGAGAGGAGGGAGGGAGGGAGAGAGAGAGAGAGAGAGAGAGAGAGAGAGAGAGAGAGAGAGAGAGAGAGAGAGAGAGAGAGAGAGAGAGAGAGAGAGCGATGAAGTACCTAAGGACACACACACACATACACACACACACACACACACATCCCTATACCCATACACAAACACACACACACACACCTCCTCCCCCCCCCCTGTCCCCCTAAAACACACCCCAACCCCAAACCCCAAACAAACACTCGCACAAACGTTAGGACAACAAAACGTTTTCTTCCCCTTTAACCACCACCCAAGAAGGACACGTGAAGTCTTGCTCCTCCACGGTGCTCCTCCCTTCGCTCTAAACGTATTTTCCAGCCGGTCATCCGTGAGAGATAGAGGGAGAGAGAGAGAGCGGGACGAACGTAAATAAGGGGAGGGAAAGGGGAGAAAGAGGGAAAGGAGGGAGGGAGGGAGGGAGGGAGGAAGGGGGGAAGGGGGGGGACTGGGGAACGGGAGAAGGAGAGAGAGAGAGAGAGAGAGAGAGAGAGAGAGAGAGAGAGAGAGAGAGAGAGAGAGAGAGAGAGAGAGAGAGAGAGAGAGAGAGAGAGAGAGAGAGAGAGAGAGAGAAAGAGAAAGATAGATAAATTAACAGAGACAGCCAGAGAGATAAAGAGAAAGAGAGAGACCACAAGACAACCAGCCAGAAAGACAAACAGCAAGAGAGAGAGAGACAGACAGACACAGAGAGAGGCTGAACTAAACCAGATCCAACGAAACCAAAGATAAGAAGCATCTATTCACAATATTCCCCCTTTCCCTTTCCCTCCATCCCTCGCCATCTCTCTCGCTTCTTCCCTCCCTCTCTCTTTCCCCCCCTCCCTCTCCCTCTCATTCCCCCTATCCTCTTCTGTTCTGAATGTTTTCTCTAATTTGAATATATATATATATATATATATATATATATATATATATATATATATATATATATTTTTTTTTTTTTTTTTTTTTTTTTTTTAAGCGTTCACAAGT
This sequence comes from Penaeus vannamei, assembly GCF_042767895.1. Taxonomy (NCBI): domain Eukaryota; kingdom Metazoa; phylum Arthropoda; class Malacostraca; order Decapoda; family Penaeidae; genus Penaeus; species Penaeus vannamei. The sequence continues at coordinate 32,819,648 of NC_091565.1, forward strand.
TTTAAAAAAATGCAGCAAAAGAAAAAAGATAAAGAAAAAATGAATTAAAATTTGAAAAAAGAAAGAATCACCAAAAAAATTAAGATACGAATAATAATAATAATAACAACAATAATAACAATCACAATAATAATAATAATAATAACAATAAAAATGACAATAATAGTAATAAAAATAATAATAGTGATAATGACAATAATAGTAATAATAATAGTGATAATGATAATAATAATAATAATTGCAGTAATAATGATGATGATGATAATAATAATAATAAAACACATAAATCCATCAATTAATCAATTAATAGATAAAATAGACTTTCTGAGAGCTCCCTTCG
>NC_091565.1:32839987-32842487 GCF_042767895.1 Penaeus vannamei
GCAGACGATGGATGGTTATAAGGCACTGGGGGGGAGGTTATTAATGCATTGGGGAAATAAGGGGTATGGATTTGTGCAGAGAGGGTTGGTTATAAAGCCACTGTGGGGGGAGGTTATTAATGCATTGGGGAAATAAAGGGTATGGTTGTGCAGACAGGTGGTTATAAAGCCACTGTGGGGGGGGGGAGGTTATTAATGCAGTGGGGGAAATAAAGGGGTATGGATTGTGCAGACAGGGTTGGTTATAAAGGCACTATGGGGGGGGGAAGTTATTAATGCATTGGGAAATAAAGGGGTATGGGTTGTGCAGACAGGGATGGTTATAAAGGCACTGGGGGGAGGTTATTAATGCATTGGGGAAATAAAGGGGTATGGATTGTGCAGACGGGGTTGGTTATAAAGGCACTGTGGGGAGGTTATTAATGCAGTGGGGAAATAAAGAGGTATGAATTGTGCAGACGGGGTTGGTTATAAAGCCACTGTGGGGGGGGAGGTTATTAATGCATTGGGAAATAAAGGGGTATGGATTGTGCAGACAGGGGTTGGTTATAAAGGCACTGGGGGGGGGGGAGGTTATTAATGCATTGGGGAAATAAAGGGGTATGGATTGTGCAGACGGGGTTGGTTATAAAGCCACTGTGGGGGGGGAAGGTTATTAATGCATTAGGAAATAAGGGGTATGGATTGTGCAGACGGGGTTGGTTATAAAGGCACTGGGGGGGAGGTTATTAATGCATTGGGGAAATAAAGGGTATGGATTGTGCAGACGGGGTTGGTTATAAAGGCACTGTGGGGGGGGGAGGTTATTAATGCATTGGGGAAATAAAGGGTATGGATTGTGCAGACAGGGGTTGGTTATAAAGGCACTGTAGGGGGAGAGTTATTAATGCATTGGGGAAATAAGGGTATGGATTGTGCAGACAGGGTTGGTTATAAAGGCACTGTGGGGGGGAGGTTATTAATGCATTGGGAAATAAAGGGTATGGATTGTGCAGACAGGGTTGGTTATAAAGGCACTGGGGGGGAGGTTATTAATGCATTGGGGGAAATAAAGGGGTATGGATTGTGCAGACGGGGTTGGTTATAAAGCCACTGTGGGGGGGAAGGTTATTAATGCATTGGGAAATAAAGGGTATGGATTGTGCAGACGGGGTTGGTTATAAAGCCACTGTGGGGGGGGGGGAGGTTATTAATGCATTGGGGAAATAAAGGGGTATGGATTGTGCAGACGGGGTTGGTTGTAAAGCCACTGTGGGGGGGGGGGGGAGGTTATTAATGCAGTGGAGAAATAAAGGGGTATGAATTGTGCAGACGGGGTTGGTTATAAAGCCACTGTGGGGGGAGGTTATTAATGCATTGGGGAAATAAGGGGTATGGATTGTGCAGACGGGGTTGGTTGTAAAGCCACTGTGGGGGGGGGGGGGGAGAGCAGTTATTAATGCATTGGGGAAATAGGGGTATGGATTGTGCAGACAGGGTTGGTTATAAAGCCACTGTGGGGGGGGAGGTTATTAATGCATTGGAGAAATAAAGGGGTATGGATTGTGCAGACGCGGTTGGTTGTAAAGGCACTGTGGGGGGGGGAGAGGTTATTAATGCAGTGGGGAAATAAAGAGGTATGAATTGTGCAGACAGGGATGGTTATAAAGGCACTGTGGGGGGGAGGTTATTAATGCAGTGGAAAAATAAAGGGGTATGGATTGTGCAGACAGGGTTGGTTATAAAGGCACTGTGGGGGGGAGGTTATTAATGCATTGGGGAAATAAAGGGGTATGGATTGTGCAGACGGGATGGTTATAAAGGCACGTGGAGGAGGGGTTATTAATGCACTGGGAAAATATCGTTGGTTATTAATTGTGCACTCGGGGTTGGTTATTAAGTGCAAAGACAGGTTTGGTTTAAAGACACTGTGGAGAAGGAGAGGTTATTAATGCACTGGGAAGAAGGGATGCATTCTAAGGCTTTGGGAAAACAAAGATGTTTATTAATGCACTGTAGAGAGGGGTTGGTTATTAATGATGCACTGCTAAAATAAAGTTGGTTACTGATAGCAGAACTGATTACTAACTGGGAAATCAGCGTTATTAAGGTACTGGGAAGAAGGGTTGTTAAGGCACTGGGAAAACAAAGTTGTTTATTAAGAGACAGGGAAGGAGGTTTGTTTATTAAAACATTATAAAGGAGGGTTCGTTATATATAAGATCATACTTTATAGGATCAATTCTATAGTAGGGTTGGTTATAAAGGCACTGTGGAGACTGTTGTTAATGTACTGGGAAAAATAAAGATGGTTACTAGTTATGCAGACGGGACTGGTTATAAAGGCATTTAGTTGTTATCAGTTAATTTAGTGTATGATGTAATTAACAATAATGTAAGAGCAGGTTGCAGAATTTAGAGTATAATTTAATTAAAGATAACATAAGTAGAGTAGTTCAGATTATAATATAACTAACGATGACACAACCAATATAATTCAGAGTACGATACAATTTAGAAT
>NC_091565.1:32854987-32869987 GCF_042767895.1 Penaeus vannamei
AATATATCATATTGCGTTTTCTTATCTTTTAAGGTTATATTAATTTTATTTTGAGGAAAAAGTAAGAGAAGACAAGAGAGGAGAGAGGGAGGAGGAGGGAGATGAAGGGAGAGAAAGAGACAAAAGAAAAAGAGACTGATAGATAAACAGAGAGGGAAGGAGGGAGGGAGGGGGTAGATAGAGATAGAGATAGATAGATGAGAGAAAGAGAGAGAGAGAGAGAGTAAAAGACAGAGTAAAATATAGATAGAGATAGATAGATAGATAGAGATAACGAGAGAGAAACAAAGATAGCAATAAAGAGGAAGTAGTAAAAAACGAACAAATTACGACCGCCAAAAATATTTTCCTTGCGGAGTTTTGTCAATATTTTCCTGCCCCGCGCCTTGGCCAAGTATTAGAACCCAGAGTGAGAGAAACCAGTTTGAAAGCGATAGAAAAGAAAATGAGAAAGAAATTGGAAGACATTACCAGAATTATCCCTTCCTCCTTCCTCCCTCTTTAAAAAATGGTATTTATGCACGTATTCATTCTTTTTTTTTGCATTTCTACTGGTCTCGAATTTTCAGAAAGAAAGAAAAAATAGTGTTCTTCCCTGAACAAATATTACGTCTCTCTTTTGTCCTTCTATCGGATTCTTCCTCCTGCTTTACGTTTCTCCCCCTCGCCCACATCGCATTTCACCTGTTCCTTCCTTTCCGCTGGTCTCATCTCTGTCATTTTAACCGCTCCACCAACAATGGGCTTCGGGTATGCTGAATTCATAAAAATAACTTAGTCCCCCCTTAAAACTCGGAAAGCTGGCGAACGGACCCGTTTTCTTTTATGCTATTTCCTTCGAGTCATTTATTGCTCTTCCAGCTTTCCCTTCTCCTTACAGATAATTAATTTTACGACTACATTTTCTTATTATCGGGGGCGTTTTCATTTCAGGTGAAAGCAGATTACTAATCCAAGAAACAATCAGTACTGTCGCATTTTATTTTTATAACTTTCTTCTTTCCGTTTTCTATATCATCCTTGCTCGTATGGCTCTTGTCATTCTTTTTCATTAGACTTTACTGTTATCGTCCTTACGTCTTTCCTGGACAGTATTTTTTTGTTGTTGTTCCTTTTGCTTTACTCTTTACATTCCAGTATTTTGTTTTTTCTTTCTCTTCTTTTCTTTTCCCTTCCTCACCTTCTACTTCAGTTTCCCCCAATCGCCATCCCGTTATCTTCTCCCTCTCTCTTCTCCCTCAATATCCCCCTTCCTCTCTCTTCCTTCCCTTCTCCCTCTCCCTTCCAACCAAGGTACAACTAGCCAGGTAGTTTCAATTCCACTTCATCTGTTGAATCCAAAAACGAAACTAAAGGCCGTGTCACACTTGGACTATTTCCGCATGACTTTTCCGCTGGCACCACGCAATTCGTAGTCACTTTGGCGCGCTCAGTCACACTAGCGACGAGAATCACGGAAAATGTCCGACGAAAAATATTAAACACAGCAAGATGGCTCGAACTCCCGCACAGGCTCTGGCGATGATGGACGTTATTCTGGCTGCGAGGCGAGTTAATGCGAAACAACGAATGTATAATGCTAAATTAGAGCGTATTCTCGCGGCTCTCGTCTAGTCAGCTGACAGCGGACGTTGACACAAATGTAGACAAACAGGCGAGCAGCTAGTTACCAATTTGTATCTCTTTTTATTAAATACAAGAAAGAATTTTGCCATTTTTTAAATATTCTTTACAACTTACTCTTTTTGAAACGTTTTATATTACATAGATTTTTTTTTTTTTTGCATTACTATAACGAATATCTATTATAGCTTATGATCTGAACCAAAAAGATCATGGTAAATTTGCCAGCGGAAACGATAATTATCGTTTGACTGGATATTATCGCATTCGGCCAATTTGCCAGCAGTAGCAAAAAAAAAAAAAAAACAAAAAAAAAAGTGCTAGTGTGACACCCCCTGTTAATGGCAAGGAACTCTTCGTTATTATAAATAAAAGAGGGAGAATATGGTTTTACTTCTGGTAATTACAACGATATCCAGTAACTTATACAAATAATTATGTATCTAGCTATATCTGATATCTCATTGGCTACATGATGATGTCATAAGCACCGCCCCTTTATCTGACCCAGTTAATCTGTTCAATATTTAATGGTGTTTTATCAGTATATTTTCTCTGAAAATGGTTCAGCAATATCATTGGTAGAAAAATAAAGAAAAACGACCCTTCCCGCCCACAAAAGCAAAAATATATAATATTTCCAATGATAAAAGGCAAAGAGGTGGGGCTTAGGTCGGAAGTTGCCAGCTAGGATTTTCGTCAAGACGGAGTAACCTGCTTCAAACTACTTTGTTTCCTCACTCTCCCCCCCCTTCCTGCTATTCCTTCTACTCTCCCTCCCCTTCCCACCCTCCCTACTCTTCCTTCTCCACTCCCTCCCCTTCCCCTTCCCCTCCCACCCTCCCTACTCTTCCTTCTCCACTCCCTCCCCTTCCCTTTCCCCTCCCCCCTTCCTACTCTTCCTTCTCCTCCCCTTCGCACTCTCCCTCCCCTTACCCTCCCTTTCCCCTTCCACCACCCCCTTCTCCTTCCCCTCTCCCTTCGCGTATTCCCATAAAAAACGCAGCAAATAACTTTTATTTGAATATTTCACATGCTACAACGAGAACCTAAAAGCACACCATCCCACACCAACCCACGCACGTCTGTAAATAACAAAAGGCCTCTTGAACACCTTATATATACAGATATATATACATATATCTTCCTTCTTAAACACAAGGCTAAGAAAATGAATACGTATATCTCAATTTATATATATACAAATATATATATATATATACACACACACACACACACACACACACACACACACACACACACACACACACACACACACGCACACACACACACACACACACACACACACATACATACATACACACACGCACACACACACACACACACACACACACATATATATATATATATATATATATATATATATATATATATATATATATATCTTCGTTCTTAAACAGAAGGCTGAGAAAATGCATACGTATAACTCAACAGATGCAAATGAAAGACAGGCACGGAGGAAAACAAGGAATGGAGGAAAGAAGCTAAGTCTGCAGACATGGGAAGAATTAGGAATCAACGCCACGGGATGTGAGGAATATGCGGCTCCTGATGACGAAAAGGGAGTTAGAAGTTGTTTAAGGAATGCTATAGGTGGTGCGAATAGTGTCTGTAAGTATGTGTGATCGTCTCCGTCTCTGTTCTCTGTCTGTCTGCTTATGTCTAAATATGTCTGTCTAATCATGTGTGTCTGTCTGCCTGCCTGCTTATGTCTCTATGTGTCTGTCTAATTATGTGTGTCTGTCTGCCTGTCTGCTTATGTCTCTATGTGTCTGTCTAATTATGTGTGTCTGTCTGCCTGTCTGCTTATGTCTCTATGTGTCTGTCTGCTTATGTATCTACGTGTCTGTCTGTCTGCTTAAGTCTCTATGTCTCTGCTTGTCTGCTTATGGCTCTATGTGTCTGTCTGCCAGTCTGCTTATGTCTCCATGCGTCTGTCTGTCTGCTTATGGCTCTATGTGTCTGTCTGCCAGTCTGCTTATGTCTCTATGTGTCTGTCTGCTTATGTATCTATGTGTCTGTCTGTCTGCTTATGTCTCTATGTGTCTGTCTGCCAGTCTGCTTATGTCTCTATGTCTCTGCCTGTCTGCTTATGGCTCTATGTGTCTGTCTGCCAGTCTGCTTGTCTCCATGTGTCTGTCTGCTTATGTATCTATGTATCTGTCTCTCTGCGTATGTATCTATGTATCTGTCTGTCTGCTTATGTCTCTATGTCTCTGCCTGTCTGCTTAATTCTCTCTATGTGTCTATATGCTTATGTGTGTCTGTCTGCTCATGTCTGTCTGTCTGCTCATGTCTGTCGGTCTGTTTATGTCTCAGTGTCTCTGACTGACGAATTGTCTTTCTCTGTTTGTCTGACTGTCTGTCTATCTTACTGTGCATGAATAAGAGCGTGTATGTCATTCATTCCTACATATTCACACCATCTTCATCCTACACTTTTGCAATCCATACCAGTCACAATAATCGGCAATTATCAGAAGATAAAAGCATTACCATCATCACTGCCGTTCACAAACCGCCGATCCCGCTAACAACCATTATGGAATGCCGCTAACAACCATTATGGAATCCCGCCAACAACCATTCTGGAATTTCACTAACAACGATTATGGAATCCCGCTATCAACCATTATGGGATTCCGACGAGCGAGTTACCTTCCCATTCGCCCCCCCCCCCTCCCCCATTAGCCATCACCAACCTACGAAAGGGAAAACGAATATTAATCATTACAGAATTGACATCTTTCATCGGCGACTGATTTCGATCATTCTCGTTCCATTATTCAATATTCATTATGCATTACATAACAGAGCGTGGGGGATGGGAAATGTTATGATTTTCTACCCCGCAGTTAGGAAAAAAAAAAAAAAAAAACTTTTGGTGGTCATTCTGAACTACTGGACCGTAACATTTCATTTTAGTGTGATGCTTGTGTGCCTGTGGCTCTGTGTGCGTGAATGTGTGCGTGCATGTTGTTCGTGTAAAATGTGTAGGTTTACAGGAAATTTTGTATGTGATGTATGTGTCTCTTTGTGAGTTGAGATTCAGTGTCTTACGTATCTCCTGATTCTATACATTTCTTTTTGTCTCAGTCATAGTCTGTCAGTCTTTATGTATGTCTGGCTTTATCTCTGCCTCAGTCTCAGGTTTTATCTCAGTCTCAAGTGCGTTTTCCTCACTCACTCTCTCCCTCTCTCTCTTCTTCTCTTTCTCCCTCTAATCTTTTTCTCCCTCTTCTCTCCTTCTCCCTCTCCTCTTTCTCCTTTTCCCTCTCTCTCTTCTTCTCTACCTCTCTTTCTATCCATCTATCAACGAAGACGCCCCAAAACACACGATAAACAGACCCAAACGACCCAATAACACGTTCTGTCGCAAGCACCAGTTCGCTGCCCGACCGCCCATCCCACGCCTGACCACCTCCTCCGCCAACCAACCCGAGGTATTTCACCGGGAAAGGCTAGATCAGTAGCAACTCGAGGAGGTGTCATGGCGCCTGATTCCGTGTTTTTGGAGGGAGAGAAAAAAAAAATATGGTGTTTATTTTGATGACGTCACAAAAGTTACGGATGCTTTGTGAATCTGGTCGATCATTTTGGTCTCTTCAATTTTCAAAAAAGATGGAAAATGATGATTTTAATGGTTATATCTTCGTTGGACGTTCATCAGAACAGACGCCATGACACCTCTCCGAGTTGCTACTGATCTAGCCTTTTCCGTATTTCACCATCCGACCCTCTCCTTTTTTTCTTGAATCTAATGAGCTGCTATTAATATTGGCTTTCTTCTTTTTTATTAATTAGTGAAATTAAAACGTGGCGGAAAATACATGTCTTTTAATAGGGAGGATAATGTAAGCTATTGATAATAATAAGAGTGCTGAGTGGGTATATGCGTGATTAAGTGTGAATATGTGTGTTTAGTGATGTCTGTGGCCATTCTGTGTTCCATATTCGCGTAAATGTGTCTCACAACGCCCGTACTGAGGTCTAAGCTTATGTGTGTGTATGTATGCGCATATGTATGTGTGTACAGTACGTCAGTATGCTTCCACGAGGGGGAAAGAATTCACGGTTTCGGATGCCAACCCACACACCCGTCAACTCACTGCTCCTTCACCCCCCCCCCTCCCTCTCACGCTTACCGTTCTCCTCCCTTCCCCTTCTCTCTCACTTCCTCCTTCCCTTTCCCCTTCTCCTCCCTCACTCCTTTACCCTTCCCCTTTTCCCTCCTCCCTCACTCCTTCACCCTTCCCCTTTCTCCCTCACCCCCTCCCCTTTCCTCCTCTCACCCCCTCCCATTCCCCTTTTCCCTCACTCCCCTCCCCCTTTTCCCTCCTCACTCACTCCACCCTTCCCTTTCCTCCCTCCCCTTCTCCTTCTCCCTCACCTCCTCTCATCCCCTCCCCTTTTCCTCCTCCCTCACTCCTTCACCCTTCCCCTTTCCTCCCTCACCCCACCCTCCCTTCCCCTTCTCCCTCACCTCCTTTCCCCTTCTCCCTTACCTCCTCTTAACCCCCTCCCTTTCCCCTTCTCCCACACACACCTCCTTCCGCCTTCTCCCTCACCCCAACCTCCTTCCCTTCTCCCACACCCCACCCTCCCTTCCCCTTCTCCCTCACTCCCCCTCACCTTTCCCCTTCTCCCTCACTCCCCCTCACCTTTCCCCTTCTCCCACACACCCTTCCTCCCCCTTCTCCCTCACCCCACCCTTCCCTTCCCCTTCCCCTCTCCCGCCCACCCTTCCTCCGCCCTTCTCCCTCACCCCACCCTCCCCCCTTCTCCCTCACCCCACCCTCCCCTACCCCTTCCCCCCTCCCGCCCCCCCCGCCCGCACACACGTATGGGAGGTGTGTTGCCGAGCTGCACAATCTATATGCAAAACACGGGGGCAATGCAGCAGGAAGGGTTGCAACGTGTAATACAAGTCAAGCTCAGATGCACGAATCTTCAACACTATATTATCTCTTTCCCTTCTCCACTTCTCTTCTCCCCTCTCTTAACCCCCTTTTCATCTTTCTTCTCTTGTTTCTTTCGTTTCATGTTATTCTGTTTTCATTCTTTCTCTCTCTTTAGCTCTCTCTACCTGTCTCTCTCTCTCTCTCTCTCTCTCTCTCTCTCTCTCTCTCTCCTCTTCTCTCCCTATCTCTTTCTCCTCTTCTCTTCTCTCTCTCTCTCCTCTTTCTCTTCTCTCTCTCTTTCTCCTCTTTCTCTTCTCTCTCTCTTCTCTCTCTCTCTCTCTCCTCTTCTCTCTCTCTCTCTCTCCTCTTCTCTCTCTCTCCTCTTCTCTCTCTCTCTCTCCTCTTCTCTCTCTCTCTCTCTCCCCTCCCCTCTCTCTCTCTCCTCTTCTCTCTCTCTCTCTCTTCTTCTCTCTCTCTCCTCTCTTCTCTCTCTCTCTCTCTCTCCTCCCTCTCTCTCTCCTCCTCTCTCTCTCTCCCCTCTTCTCTCTCTCTCTCCCCTCTTCTCTCTCTCTCTCTCCCCTCTTCTTTCTTTCTCTCTCCTCTCTCTCTCTCTCTCTCTCCCCTCTCCTCTTTCTTTCTCTCCTTCTCTCCTCTCTCTTTCTCTCCTCTCCTCTCTCCTTCTATCCCCTCTCCTCTCTCCTTCTATCCCCTCTCCTCTCTCTCTCTATCCCCTCTCCTCTCTCTCTCTCTCTCTCTCTCTCTCTCTCTCTCTCTCTCTCTCTCTCTCTCTCTCTCTCTCTCTCTCTCTCTCTCTCTCTCTCTCTCTCTCTCTCTCTTGTCTCTCTCTCTCTCTCTGACAGACAGATATATAGACAACTAGATAGATAAATATAGCTATAGATTTGGATACACATCCATATTTCGCTAGATAGATCATAAACACACACACACACAGAAATAAATAAATAAATAAAATAAAAGAATAAATAAAATAATAATAATAATAATAAATAAATAAATACAATATAGATATCAATAAATAAATATTGATAATAAATAAATGAACAGATACAAAATAAATCGTAATAATAAATAAATAATAAATACAAAATAAATATTAATAATAAATAATACAAAATAAATATTATTAGATAAATAAGCAAATATAAAATAAACATTCATAATAAATATATCCAAAATAAATATTCATAATAAATTAATACAAAATAAATAGACAAAAAATAAATAAACACAAAACAAATATAAATAATAAATAAATAAATAAATAAATACAAAATAAATATAAATAATAAATAAATAAATAAATAAATAAATACAAAATAAATATTAATAACGTATAAATAAATAAATACAAAGTAAATGTTAATAATAAATCAATAAAAATAAATACAAAATGAATACTAATAATAGATAAATAAATAAAAATAAATACAAAATGAATATTAATAATAGATAAATAAATACAAAATAAATACAAAATGAATATTAATAACAAACAAATAAATCAAAATAAATACAAAATGAATATTAACAATAGACAAATAAATCAAAATAAATACAAAATGAATATTAATAATAGATAAATAAATAAAAAATAAATACAAAATCAATATCAATAATAGATAAATAAATAAAAAAATAAATAAAAATTGACCCGATCCCTTCCGAGCGACTGGACGCCATGATGACACTGCAGATAATCCGACGAAGCAACACAATTGGCCGAGATTTTATATCGCGTTTTAATGAGTTAATTAACGAATTCTAATGAGAAGTGTATCATACCGGTTGCTGGAGAGGGTTGGTTGCGATGGCGAACTCTCTCTCTTTTCTTTCTCTCTTTCTTTATTCTTTCTTTCTTTCTTTCTCTCTCTCTTTTTTGTTTCTTTCTTTCTGTGTTTCTGTCTTTCTTTCTTTCTTTCTTTCTCTCTCTCTCTCGCTCTCTAATTCTCTCTCTCTTTCTTTCTCTCTCTCTCTCTCTCTTTCTTTCTTTCTCTCTCTCGCTCTCTCTCTCTTTCAGTCTTTCTCTCTCTCTATCTCTCTCTCTCTTTCTTTCTTTCTCTCTCTCTCTTTCTTTCTTTCTCTCTCTCTCTTTCTTTCTTTCTCTCTCTTTCTTTCTTTCTCTCTCTCTCTCTTTCCTTCTTTCTCTCTCTCTCTTTCTTTCTCCCCTTCTCTCTCTCTTTCTTTCTTTCTTTCTCTCTATATATATTGCTCTCTCATTCACTCTCTCTCTCTATCGCTCTCTCTCTCTCTCTCTCTCTCTCTCTCTATCGCTCTCTCTCTATCGCTCTCTCTCTATCGCTCTCTCTCTATCGCTCTCTCTCTCTCTCTCTCTCTCTCTCTCTCTCTCTCTATCAATCTATCTATCTCTATCTCTATCTCTATCGCTCTCTATCTCTATCGCTCTCTATCTCTCTATCTCTCTATCTCTCTATATCTCTATCTCTATCTCTATCTCTATCTCTATCTCTATCTCTCTCTCTCTCTCTCTCTCTCTCTCTCTCTCTCTCTCTCTATCTATCTATCTATCTTCCGTAATAATAACAATAATAATAATGATAATAATAATAGTAATACTAATGATGCTGCTGCTGATGATAATGAATATGATAATAACAATGTCAGTATTAATGATCATAATAAAAGTAATGGCAATAAATAACTATAATAATGATATTATTATTATCATTATTATTATTATAAATAACAAGCACAATCATAAAAGTAATAATAGTAACAATGGCAACATGCATAATACTAACAATATTGCTAACAGAAATAATAATAAAAATAACATTAATAACAGCAATAAAAACATTAATGACATACAGAGAAGTATTTAAAATGAATCCAGAAGTCACACAAAAAACAAAATTAAAAAGTGCGAAACCCAGAAAATCATAAAATAAAAAGCAAGAAAAAAAGAACAAACACGAAAAAGAAAGAAAGAAAGAAACGAAAAGAAAAGGAAAGAAAAGAAAGCACAGAAATAACAAAACACTCAAAAATAGAAAACATCCCGCGACGGCAACACCGGCTGTCACGTCTGAGTTGCCAGTGCGGAATTTTGGTACAACATATTACCCGGAGTTTTCCCCGGTCAAGCGTCAAACCTCAACCACACGCTTCAGCAACAGGACGACTTCAAGAGAACCTTTCCAAGCTCTAATCTACACGAAAGAAACACCCCGATCATTACTTACCAAATAGGAAAACCGGTTCTTTCGTCTTATGAAACACAGCACGAGGAGGCCCGTCAGAATCAGCTGAAATGAGGAGAGATATATATCACTTTTTGATTTATATACACCGCTACACGAACACCAAGTCTCTCTGCATTAAACCACAGTTTTGATATATAAGGTTGAAGAAATTCTTTTTATATGTTTGTTATTAGTTTTCTTTTTGTTGGTGGTATTTCTTTCATTTTCTTGTTGTTTCCTGGAATACGTCTTAAGTTAGACAACATAATAGATAAAAGAGGGGAGGGATGGAGGGAGGGAGGGAGGGGGGGAGGGAGGAAGGAAGGAAGGAAGGAAGGAAGGGAGGGAGGGAGGGAGGGAGGGAGAGAGAGAGGGGGGGAGAGGGAGAGAGGGAGAGGGAGAGGGAAAGGGAAAGGGAAAGGGAAAGGGAGAGGGAGAGGGAGAGAGAGAGAGAGAGAGAAAGAGAGACACAGACAGACAGAGAGAGAGAGAAAGCGAAAGAGAAAGAAAGGAAGAGAGACAGAGAGAGACACAAAGAGAGTACGATTGAGAGGCAGAGCCACAGACACTGACAAGACCATCTCACACATTCTCAAACCACGAAATCATCTCAATCTACCCCCCCCCACCCCCCACCCCCCATTCCTTAACCTATCTCACCCCAAAAACAGAAAATCGAACCAAAGTGACATTAACAACAACATTCGCTCTTCCCCATTCCACTTAGAACTCTATATCCATTCTCTGTCTGTTGACAATTGCACACACTGTACACATTAGCTATACTGCTGGTGTCGGCACAACGCATAAACATATACTCTCATAATTGGCCATAAACTGATAGTGGAACTCTCTCTCTCTCTCTTGCTTTGGTAAACGTGTATTCGCGTGTAAGTGGATAATATTATGCCGTTTTGTTTCTCTTGCTGTCAAATTAGATTCTTGTCTGTCTGTCTGTGTGTGTAGGTCTGTTTCTGTTTCTGTCTCTGTTTCTCTCTCTCTCTCTCTCATTCAGTCACTCACCCTCTCTCTGTCTTTCTCTCTCACTCTCTCTTTCTCTCGGTCCCTCCCACTGTATTCTTTGTTTCTCTCTCTCTCTCTCTCGTGTTACCACTGTATAAGTTCCAAAAAAAAAGAAAGATTTTGTTTTTATCTTGGCCCATTTTCCCTTCTCATACCATTATTCCCTTCCTCCCCCCCCTCTTTTTTCTCTACATCAGCAAACACTTACAAGAACCAGACACGAACACACACAAGGATAACAAGGTCTCGAACTCAATTTGTAAACGCTACCACATACCACCCCACAACTCGACGGCAATTGCACCCTCGCCTGGTATGCTGCTGGTACCTCATACCACACGCCTCATCAATGTACTTTTGGGGAGACATGTTCTATATTCTAAAACGTGTTAGGCTTGTGGGTGATATGTTTTATATTCTTAAACGTGTTTAGGTTATGGGAGACATGTATTCTTAAACGTGTTTAGGTTATGGGAGACATGTATTCTTAAACGTGTTTAGGTTATGGGAGACATGTATTCTTAAACGTGTTTAGGTTATGGGAGACATGTATTCTTAAACGTGTTTAGGTTATGGGAGACATGTATTCTTAAACGTGTTTAGGTTATGGGAGACATGTATTCTTAAACGTGTTTAGGTTATGGGAGACATGTATTCTTAAACGTGTTAGGTTTGTGGGTGACATATTCTATATTTTTAAACGTGTTTAGTTTGTGGGAGACATGTTCTATATTCTGAAACATGTTTAGGTTATGGGAGACATGTATTCTTAAACGTGTTTAGGTTGTGGAAGACATGTTGTATTCCTAAACGTGTTAGGTTTGTGGGAGACATGTTCTATATTCTAAAACGTGTTAGGTATGCGGGTGACATCTCCTGTATCCTCAAACGTGTTTAGGTTGTGGGAGACAAGTTCTATATTCTTAAACGTGTTAGGCTTGTGGATGATATGTTCAATATTCTTAAACGTGTTAGGCTTGTGGATGATATGTTCAATATTCTTAAACGTGTTAGGCTTGTGGGAGACACGTTCTATATCCTCAAACATGTTTAGCTTGTATTTGTTCACATGTATGTCATTAAAGTCGATATCTCCAGAACGTAACATTTATTTTCCTTCCTTATCGCTGTGTCAAATTACTCGCAGAGACGACTCGTAGAATTACCTCCAGCTGATTCTCATCTTTCCGAGAACAACAACGCTCTTCATAACAACAACCTAATCGCCAGCAATAGTATGCAACATTGCAAGCGTCGCCAGGTAATTATGCCTCCCAAAGCATGAAGGCCTTGGCACGTGATGGCAACTATGTGCCAAATGTCACGCAAAGTTGCAAGGTCAGTTACTGTGCTCGGTCGGAGGCCTCTCGCGAAATGAGGTTTAGATGACTGAGGAATTACTATTCACGTATGAGAGGGGGAGACGGGGAGAGAGGGAGAGAGGGAGAGAGAGAGAGAGAGAGAGAGAGAGAGAGAGAGAGAGAGAGAGAGAGAGAGAGAGAGAGAGAGAGAGAGAGAGAGAGAGAGAGAGAGAGAGAGAGAGAGAGAGAGAGAGAGAGAGAGAGAGAGAGAGAGAGAGAGAGAGAGAGAGAGAGAGAGAGAGAGAGAGGAGGGAGGGAGGGAGGGAGGAGGAGGGGAGAGGGAGAGGGAGACAGAGAGAGGGAGAGGGACACAGAGAGAGAGAGAGGGAGACAGAGAGAGGGAGAGGGAGACAGAGAGAAAGAGAGAGACAGAGAGAGAGAGAGAGAGAGAGAGAGAGAGAGAGAGAGAGAGAGAGAGAGAGAGAGAGAGAGAGGGAGAGTGAGAGAGAAAGGGAGAGAGAGAGAGAGAGGAGAGAGAGAGAGAGAGAGAGAGAGAGAGAGAGAGAGAGAGAGAGAGAGAGAGAGAGAGAGAGAGAGAGAGAGAGAGAGAGAGAGAGAGAGACAGACAGAGAGAAAGAGGAAGAGGGAAAGGGAGAGAAAGGAAGAGGGAGAGAGAGGGGGGGGGGGAGACTTGTCGCGTGGAATTCTAGAAAAGACACAGATTTCGAAGTGTTGTAGAAAATGAATAAACCTCATTTCATACCCATCATCCAGGAAGTACAACCACATAACAAGCTAACTAAAAATAATAATAATAATAAATGAATAAATAAAATCCTACCTCCACCTAACTAGCGAACTAAATCACCAAAAAATACATTCCTGGAACATAAATTCCTGCCTCCCTCCACCTTAACCCAATCTCA
Organism: Penaeus vannamei; assembly: GCF_042767895.1. Lineage (NCBI taxonomy): Eukaryota > Metazoa > Arthropoda > Malacostraca > Decapoda > Penaeidae > Penaeus > Penaeus vannamei. The sequence continues at coordinate 32,868,007 of NC_091565.1, forward strand.
AAGTCAGATACAGCGCTCAGACGATAACAAGATTCAGGAGGCCGAACCACAGAGGTCCACAGAGGTCCACACGTCCGCTTACACTGAAGGATCAAACCAACCACCCATGAATGATACAAGGAGGAGGGGGGGGGGTACTTCACGCCACGCCGATAGATGGCTCTTGACGTCTGGTGTTGATGCAGGACTTGTCCAGTTAGGCAGAGAGGGAAGACGGGGTTATAGTATGTTTATCTGCGGTTTGTGCGCGCGGGTGTTTACTCAGTAGCAAAGTGGGTGTGTATATATACACTTATGTAAAAGTGTATGTATGTATATATTTATATGTACATATATACAGATACAAACATACGCACACGATCACACACACAGACACGATCATTCACACACACACACACACACACACACACACACACACACACACACACACACACACACACACACACTCACTCACTCACTCACACACACACACACACACACGAACACATATATAAATAAATAAATAAATAAACATATATACATATATAATTCGTATCAATTCCCCGTGGTGAGAGCAGAGCCGTGGCTTCTCCAACCGCTTTCCCGCCACTTACTTCCCAGCGCTTTAAATCACTTGTTCTTCCCTTTCCCATTCTCGAACTTTATCCATATTCCTCCCACTTCCAAATCCGTATCTCCTCTGTTTCTTCTCGACTCTCTCCCTTCCTTATGACTCCTTTCATCATCTTCTATTTGCATTCTATCCTTACTTCCTCCGTTCCCCTCTCTTCCCTTGCTTCCTTTCTTATCTCCTGCTATTCCAATCATTTATTCTCCCCCTCTCTCTCTCTTTCTTACTCCGCCAACCCACTCTTTCCTTCCCTCTCTGTCCATCACCTTCCTCCTTATTCATTCGCGCGCTTCTCTCATTCTTTTTTTCTTCTTTCTCCCTTCCCACCATCCTTGCTCCTACTCATTTTTATTGCCTTTCATTCGTTTTCGATCCCTCTTCTATTCCTTTACTTTATTCCAGTTATTCTTGCTCACACATTCTCACTCCTCACTTACCCTCACTCATTCTCTCCCTCTCTCTCCCCATCTATTCCCTCACCCCTGTCCCCTTCCCTCTTACTCTCTCATCCATTCTCTCCCGCTCTCCCTCGATCCCCTTTAAACCATTCGAGACTGAGGACTAGATACGTGCAAAGGAAGAGAACCAGCATAATAAAGACGAATTCGCGCACACAGAGGGGGAGGAGCCAGACTGAGGACAACAAAGATATATGTAACAGACTCAGGCGGGAATTGCTACGGAGGAAAGTTAACGAGAGGGAAAACAACAGGGGAATTGTGTGCGCCGTTTCCAAAACATCTAAATATAAACCAGACGACTGATGACTCGGGTGGATCTGTTTGGCATGTATTTTCTTTTTATATTATAGTTTTTTTTCCTTTTCTTTCTTGGCATAGGAGAATAAGAGGTGATTTTTTTATATATTATTTTTCCTTTATTGTTAATTACGATTTGCACTTTTTTTTCTCCTTTTTTTATTCCTTCTCTCCACCTCTCTCGCCAACGCTTCCATCCTTCCATCCTTGCGGTTCGTCCCTCACCCTCTCTTTACATCCTTAATCCCCCCTCCTCAAATCCTCTCCCTTCCTCCCTCTCTCCTCCCTTTATCTACCTCAATGTCTCCCTCCCTCGATGACAGAGATACGTCCCGATGCAAATTACACCGCCGATCTTATCTGCAAGATGAAAGACGTCCTCGCTAGTTTTGAAAATCTCCTTCCGACTCTCACGGCCGAGGCGACATGGCGGGCCCGAAAAAGAGGCTGGGGACGGGGTTGGAATCCGTGATGCACGAAGGCCCAAAGTCCATTATTGTGTTGGGGAGGGAGAGGGAGAGGGAGAGGGGAGGAGAGAGGGAGGGAAGGAAGGAAGGAGAGGTATGGAGGGAGGGAGAGGGATGGAGGGATGGAGGGAGGGAGGGAGGTATGG
>NC_091565.1:32893840-32898840 GCF_042767895.1 Penaeus vannamei
TTATCAGTTAATTTAGTGTATGATGTAATTAACAATAATGTAAGAGCAGGTTGCAGAATTTAGAGTATAATTTAATTAAAGATAACATAAGTAGAGTAGTTCAGATTATAATATAACTAACGATGACACAACCAATATAATTCAGAGTACGATACAATTTAGAATATGTCATAAACAATTTAGTTTCATGACCATTAAATTGAGGAAACGGATAATATAGATTTAAGAATGGAGTTTACACGACAAGGAAATCAACAATTAGCAATTTTCATTTATGATTAACTTGATCCAATGCAGTAGATGAGTATGGTGACATTAGTGACTATTGTTAATCTACATATATGACATGTCTTTAACAAGTTATATGTACCAAGAAGTCCACATTATCAACAGGTTGTATGGATTTATATCAACATTAAGAAGCAACTTATATGAATTACACTTTATATTGTAAAATTCGATTTCTTAACTCTGGTCTTTGTGAAGTAATTATTAAGAGACCACTGAGGTTTGTATGGCCAGTGTCCATATTTTTTTTTGGTATTATTTTGACTTGAATCTTTATATGCTTAATATATATTTTATGATATAGATCTAATACCTTTTTCACCGATATAGTTCTTGACAAATGTTTATACACCTAAATATTGCTCTGATCATTAACGAATATAAATATAGCAAGAACGGTAAAGCATATACGTTCATTTTCATAAGATAAAACTAAATATCATGGAAATAAAATACATCCACGAAAAAAAAAATGTATTTGCACATCTATTAAAAAAAAATCCGTGTTCATCACAGCCAGGCAGACGCGGCAGGCATATCCATGTATTTATTCCCAATCAAATATGCAGACATAGGCAGAAGATGCATACATTATTTTCACCAATGGCAACTCAGCGTCACAGACATGATTTTGCATAATAAATGTCACACCCTCAGTCACCTCACTGCGTACGCGGACTCATCTCACAGAACTTGTCCGTCAGGGGATTATTTTTCCATTTATTGATAACTTTTTTTAACCGCCGTGCTGACAGCTGACACGGACGGGAACACGGACACACGAAATTCGATCGTGATGTTTCCGAAGTACCGCGACGTTAACTATGATTCTTTCGAGTGTAATTAATTAAGTGTATAATATATGCCTCTATTTTTTTCCCCCGAAGAGATCCATACACAAGTTCACTTCGTACTGTCATACACTGCCTTACATTACACAGCCTTTCTCCCTAACTGAAACACTGTCGAATAAAAATAAGTGTATAAAGTGTTTTTATTTTCTTAGAGAGGTCACTGGACACTTAGTACCCTAATCCTGTACTATATATTCCTAATCACATAATCACACAATTATTTCCTCAGAATTACACTTATTCCATTCATAATACAACGTATTAGTAACGGACTTAAACACATCTTTTATACTGGCATCATAGGCTTACCTCTGATACTTATACTTATAGACTTATACTTACTTATACTTATAGACTTATACATACTTATACTTATAGACTTATACATACTTATACTTATAAACTTATGCTTACTTATACTTATATATTCATACTAATAGATTATATACTAATACTTACTTATACTTATTCTTAAACTTATAAACTTATACCTACCATCTTGCGTCGGATCCAGAACACCTGTATAAGGAGTACAGGTGCAAGACTGAGAGTGTGGGAAGAACTCACACTCCTGCAACGTCTGCAATCTGTTCATGTGCAACACGGTGGTCGTCACGGTCACCACGACACACAGAACGGCGCAGACTAAGCACAGACAACCGCTCAACTTGATCTGTGGGGGGGGGGGGGAGAGAACTGACATGAGAAAGAGGCTCTGTTAGCGGTGTTCATCGGTGTTCTGTGTGTGTGTGTGTGCGTGTGTGTGTGTGTGTGTGTGTGTGTGTGTGTGTGTGTGTGTGTGTGTGTGTGTGTGTGTGTGTGTGTGTGTGTGTGTGTGTGTGTGTGTGTGTGTGTGTGTGTGTGTGTGTGTGTGTGCGTGTGTGTGTGTGTGTGTGTGTGTGTGTGTGCGTGTGTGTGTGTTTAAGTATAGTGTGTATGGAAAATATGCATTATGTATGTACAGTACGTATTTATGTATGTATGTACAGTACGTATTTATGTATGCATGTATAGTATGTACTATGTATGTATGTATGTACACTACGTATGTATGTATGTACAGTACGTACGTATGTATGTATGCATGTGCAGTACGTACTACGTATCTATGTACAGTACGTACGTATGTAAGCATGTACTGTATATATATATGTACATATATATGCACATATGTCTCATGAACAACAGACATGATCGACAAGTACACATCATTCCCCAAAGACATGACACGTTAGGAGACCCAGGAAGTCACCCTAGAGCCCGAGAAAGAGACCCAGGAAGTCACCCTCTTGTCCTGCCATGCGAGTCAAAGATCCCTCAGAGTGCTCAGGCAGAGTCCCACCCGGTGAGTTCGCGCATGTCGGATCTCGCGCCATGAATCATGAAAACTTTCCACCCGTGTTCTGGTCGAGTGCGAGTGGTCGATTGACCTTTCGTCGGATGAATCATTTCGTTCTCTTTCCTCCTCTTTCTATTCTCTTTCTTTTTTTTTTTTTTTTTTTTTTGTTCTCTGTCTTTCGGCCTGGCTGGCTGTCTGTCTCTCCTTCTCTTTCTATTTTTTTTCCTATTTCTCTCTTTCTTCTCTCTCTCTCTCTCTTCTTCTCTCTCTCTCTCTCTCTCTCTCTCTCTCTCTCTCTCTCTCTCTCTCTTTCTCTTCTTCGTCTGCCTCTCTTCGTCTCTCTCTCTTCTCTCTCCTCTCTCTCTCCCTCTCTCTCCTCTCTCTGACCGTCTCATCTCTGACCGTCCATCCGTCCGTCTCTCTCTCTCTCTCTCCCCCTTTCTCTCTCATATACATACATTAACCGGGCCACGGAAAAGCGCCACAAGAGCGAGGGAGTGGGTGAGCAAGCGTGAGAGGAGGTGGCGAAGTGACACGATTATTGTGTCATGCGGCACTAATGACGTGTATTGTGACACCGGCGAGACGTGCTTATTCATGGTGCGATGGTGAAGTGACGTATGGTGATTCGGGCTGTAGTCATTTTTTCCCCTTTTTTATGTATTTGTGTGTGAGAGAGAGGGAGGGAGGAAGGGAGGAGGGGTGAGGAGAGGTGCAGGAGAAAGAGAGAGAGAGAGAGAGAGGAGAGAGAGAGAGAGAGAGAGAGAGAGAGAGAGAGAGAAAGAAAGAAGAGAGAGAGAAGAGAGAGAGAGAAGAGAGAGAGAGAGAGAGAAGGAAGGAGGGAAGGAGGGAAAGAGGGGAAAAGAGGGGAAGAGGGAAGGAGGGAAAGAGGGAGGGAGGGAGGGAGGGTGGGAGAAGGGAGAAGGGAGAAGGAGAGGGAAGGAGGGAAAGAGGGAAAGAGGGAGTGAGGGTAGGAGAAGGGAGAGGGAGAGGGAAAGAGGGAAAGAGAGAGACAGACAGAGACGGACAGCCGAAAGACAGACACATAGACCAGAGTAAGAGACAGAAACAGAGACAAAGAAACGAAAGCAATTCACATGAACGTGCTATGGCGGTGACAGAGTGGGCCATGAAACCTCCAAACAGCTGACCGACAATTATTCTGCCAAGGCAAGAGCCGCACACTTACACTCACTATTCACACTCACATTAAACACTCATATTACACACTCGCATTACATACTCACTGTACACGCTCACAATACACACTCAGAGTACACACTCACATTGCACACTCACATTACACCTCACAATACACACTCACATTACACCTCACAATACACACTCACATTACACACTCATTGCATACTCACATTACAACTCATTGCATACTCACATTACACACTCACAATACACACTCAAGTACACACTTACATTATACCTTACAATACACACTCACATTAAACACACAGTACACACTCACATTACACACATTACACACTTACATTACACACTCACATTACGCACTCACAATATGCACTCACATTAAACACTCACAGTACACACTCGCCTGCACCCTTAACCTTATAACCATGTAGTCTATATTTTTCCTGATACAACACGTGATCAAAATCTTTAAAGAGACAGTAAACTTTATAGATAGACAAGTAAAATAAATAAATAAGTGAAATACATTAAACCAATGAATAAACACACACTGATAAATGAAGAAATAGATAAACAGATATATGAAGAAATAAACAGATAAATCAAGAAATAAACATAAATAAAAATAAACAAACAGATAAAAGAAGAAATAAACAAACAGTTAATTGAAGAAATAAATAAACAAACAAGCAAACAAATAAAATAGATAAGTGAATAGAAAGACAGACAAACAAAAAAGGAAAACGAAATACATAAACCAAACCAAACCAAACAAAAACAAAACAAAACATCTAAAAAAAAAAAAATCATCCTTTTCCCCCGAGTTCCATTCTGCAGTCTCCTTGCAACTTCGACCCTGCAAGCATAACAAAGGCAACAGCTGGGAAAGGAAGAGAAGATCTATCAATCAAGCCGAAGTGATAATATCTTGTCTGTCTCAGTCCCCCCTCGAGAAGGTGAAGTTAATAACGTCCATTTTTGCAAGTATACGAACATCGGTTAAAATTCTCGTTGCAGATAGACAAAGATACGTGGAATCCTATTTGCAAATATATGGACAAGCACGAAATCATATTTGCAAGTATACGAACACAGGCACAAGATCATATTTGCAGAAATGCGAACTCGCCTAAAATCACTGTAGCAAATACTCGAACATAAACAATATATATATATTCGCAAATATACGAACAAATACGAAATCATATTTGGAGATAAACGAACGCAGGCACAACCTGATAGTTGCAAATATACGAATTCGCATGGAATCATAGTTGCAAATATAAGAATCGCATGAAATTATAGTTGCAAATATAAGCTTAGATTTTCAAATAAGCGGACATAGAAAAAAT
>NC_091565.1:32908840-32921340 GCF_042767895.1 Penaeus vannamei
CCCTTCCACCACCCCCTTCTCCTTCCCCTCTCCCTTCGCGTATTCCCATAAAAAACGCAGCAAATAACTTTTATTTGAATATTTCACATGCTACAACGAGAACCTAAAAGCACACCATCCCGCACCAACCCACGCACGTCTGTAAATAACAAAAGGTCTCTTGAACACCTTATATATAGATATATATATATATATATATATATATATATATATATATATATATATATATATATATATATACATATATCTTCCTTCTTAAACACAAGGCTAAGAAAATGAATACGTATATCTCAATTTATATATATACACATATATACATACATATATATATATATATATATATATATATATATATATATATATATATATACATACATACATATTCGTTCTTAAGTACAAGGCTGACAAAATGATTACGTATACCTCAACTTCTATACATACATATATATATATATATATATATATATATATATATATATATATATATATATATATATATATATATTCGTTCTTAAACACAAGGCTGAGAAAATGCATACGTATAACTCAACAGATGCAAATGAAAGACAGGCACGGAGGAAAAACAAGGAATGGAGGAAAGAAGCTAAGTCTGCAGACATGGGAAGAATTAGGAATCAACGCCACGGGGTGTGAGGAATATGCGGCTCCTGATGACGAAAAGGGAGTTTGAAGTTGTTTAAGGAATGCTATAGGTGGTGCGAATAGTCTCTGTAAGTCTGTGTGATCATCTCCGTCTCTGTTCTCTGTCTGTCTGCTTATGTCTCTATGTGTCTGTCTAATTATGTGTGTCTGTCTGCCTGCCTGCTTATGCCTCTATGTGTCTGTCTGCTGATGTGTGTCTGCCAGCCAGTCTGTTTTGTCTCTATGCGTCTGTTTGTCTGCTTATGGCTCTATGTGTCTGTCTGCCAGTCTGCTTATGCCTCTATGTGTCTGTCTGTCTGCTTGTGTCTCTGTGTGTCTGTCTAATTATGTGTGTCTGTCTGCCTGTCTGCTTATGTCTCTATGTGTCTGTCTGCTTATGTATATGTGTATGTCTGCTTAAGTCTCTATGTCTCTGCTTGTCTGCTTATGGCTCTATGTGTCTGTCTGCCAGTCTGCTTATGTCTCCATGCGTCTGTCTGTCTGCTTACGTCTCTATGTGTCTGTCTGCCAGTCTGCTTATGTCTCCATGTGTCTGTCTGCTTATGCATCTATGTGTCTGTCTGTCTGCTTATGTCTCTATGTGTCTGTCTGCCAGTCTGCTTATGTCTCTATGTCTCTGCCTGTCTGCTTATGGCTCTATGTGTCTGTCTGCCAGTCTGCTTGTCTCCATGTGTCTGTCTGCTTATGTATCTATGTATCTGTCTCTCTGCTTATGTATCTATGTATCTGTCTGTCTGCTTATGTCTCTATGCCTCTGCCTGTCTGCTTAATTCTCTCTGTGTCTATATGCTTATGTGTGTCTGTCTGATCATGTCTGTGTCGGTCTGTCTGTCTGTTTATGTCTCAGTGTCTCTGACTGACGAATTGTCTTTCTCTGTTTGTCTGATTTTCTGTCTATCTTACTGTGCATGAATGAAAGCGTGTCTGCCATTCATTCCTGCATATCATTCACACCATCTTCATCCTACACTTTTGCAATCCATACCAGTCACAATAATCGGCAATTATCAGAAGATAAAAGCATTACCATCATCACTGCCGTTCACAAACCGCCGATCCCGCTAACAACCATTATGGAATCCCGCTAACAACCATTATGGAATCCCGATAGCAACCATTATGGAATCCCGCTAACAACCATTATGGAATCCCGCTAACAACCATTATAGAATCCCGCTAACAACCATTATGGAATCCCGCTAACAACCATTATGGAATCCCGATAGCAACCATTATGGAATCCCGCTAACAACCATTATGGAATCCCGCTAACAACCATTATGGAATCCCGCTAACAACCATTATGGAATCCCGCTAACAACCATTATGGAATCCCGCTAACAACCATTATGGAATCCCGCTAACGACCATTATGGAATCCCGCTAACAACCATTATGGAATCCCGTTAACGACCATTATGGAATCCCGACAGCAACCATTATGGAATCCCGCTAACAACCATTATGGAATCCCGCTAACAACCATTATGGAATCCCGCTAACAACCACTATGGAATTCCGCTAACAACCATTATGGAATCCCGCTAACAACCATTATGGAATCCCACCAACAACCATTATGGAATCCCGCTAACAACCACTATGGAATCCCACTAACAATCATTAAGGAATCTTGCCAACAACCATTATGGAATCCCGCTAACAACCATTATGGAATCCCGCTAACAACCATTATGGAATCCCGCTAACAACCATTATGGAATCCCGCTAACGACCATTATGGAATCCCGCTAACAACCATTATGGAATCCCACTAACAATCATTAAGGAATCTTGCCAACAACCATTATGGAATCCCGCTAACAACCATTATGGAATCCCGCTAACAACCATTATGGAATCCCGCTAACAACCATTATGGAATCCCGCTAACAACCATTATGGAATCCCGCTAACAACCATTATGGAATCCCGCTAACAACCATTATGGAATCCCGCTAACAACCATTATGGAATCCCGCTAACAACCATTATGGAATCCCGCTAACAACCATTATGGAATCCCGCTAACGACCATTATGGAATCCCGCTAACAACCATTATGGAATCCCACTAACAATCATTAAGGAATCTTGCCAACAACCATTATGGAATCCCGCTAACAACCATTATGGAAACCCGCTAACAACCATTATGGAATCCCACTAACAATCATTAAGGAATCCCGCTAACAACCATTATGGAATCCCGCTAACAACCATTATGGAAACCCGCTAACAACCATTATAGAATCCCACTAACAACCATTATGGAATCTCGCTTACAACCATTATGGAATCCCGCTTACAACCATTATGGAATCCCGCTAACAACCATTATGGAATCCCACTAACAATCATTAAGGAATCTTGCCAACAACCATTATGGAATCCCGCTAACAACCATTATGGAATCCCGCTAACAACCATTATGGAATCCCGCTAACAACCATTATGGAATCCCGCTAACAACCATTATGGAATCCCGCTAACAACCATTATGGAATCCCGCTAACAACCATTATGGAATCCCGCTAACAACCATTATGGAATTCCGTTAACAACCATTATGGAATCCCGCTAACAACCATTATGGAATCCCGCTAACAACCATTATGGAATCCCGCTAACAACCATTATGGAATCCCGATGGCAACCATTATGGAATACCGCTAACAACCATTATGGAATCCCGATAGCAACCATTATGGGATCCCGCTAACAACCATTATGGAATCCCGATAGCAACCATTATAGAATCCCGCTTACAACCATTATGAAATCCCGATAACAACCATTATGGAATCCCGCTAACAACCATTATGGAATCCCGCTTACAACCATCATGGAATCCCGCTTACAACCATTATGGAATCCCGCTAACAACCATTATGGAATCCCGCTAACAACCATTATGGAATCCCGATAACAACCATTATGGAATCCCGCCAACAACCATAATAGAATCCCGCTAACAACCATTATGGAATCCCGCCAACAACCATTATGGAATCCCGCCAACAACCATAATAGAATCCCGCCAACAACCATAATAGAATCCCGCTAACAACCATTATGGAATCCCGCCAACAACCATTATGGAATCCCACCAACAACCATAATAGAATCCCGTTAACAACCATTATGGAATCCCGCCAACAACCATTATGGAATCCCACCAACAACCATAATAGAATCCCGCTAACAACCATTATGGAATCCCGCCAACAACCATTATGGAATCCCGCCAACAACCATAATAGAATCCCGCTAACAACCATTATGGAATCCCGCCAACAACCATTATGGAATCCCGCTAACAACCATTATGGAATCCCGCCAACAACCATAATAGAATCCCGCTAACAACCATTATGGAATCCCGCTAACAACCATTATGGAATCCGGCCAACAACCATAATAGAATCCCGCTAACAACCATTATGGAATCCCGCCAACAACCATAATAGAATCCCGCTAACAACCATTATGGAATCCCGCTAACAACCATTATGGAATCCCGCCAACAACCATAATAGAATCCCGCTAACAACCATTATGGAATCCCGCCAACAACCATAATGGAATCCCGCTAACAACCATTATGGAATCCCGCCAACAACCATTATGGAATCCCGCCAACAGCCATAATAGAATCCCGCTAACAACCATTATGGAATCCCGCCAACCATAATGGAATCCCACTAACAACCATTATGGAATCCGGCCAACAACCATAATAGAATCCCGCCAACAACCTTTATGGAATCCCGCCAACAACCATTATGGAATCCGGCTAACAACCATAATAGAATCCCGCTAACAACCATTATGGAATCCCGCCAACCATAATGGAATCCCGCTAACAACCATTATGGAATCCGGCCAACAACCATAATAGAATCCCGCTAACAACCATTATGGAATCCCGCCAACAACCATAATAGAATCCCGCTAACAACCATTATGGAATCCCGCTAACAACCATTATGGAATCCCGCCAACAACCATAATAGAATCCCGCTAACAACCATTATGGAATCCCGCCAACAACCATAATGGAATCCCGCTAACAACCATTATGGAATCCCGCCAACAACCATTATGGAATCCCGCCAACAGCCATAATAGAATCCCGCTAACAACCATTATGGAATCCGGCCAACAACCATAATAGAATCCCGCTAACAACCATTATGGAATCCCGCCAACCATAATGGAATCCCACTAACAACCATTATGGAATCCCGCCAACAACCATTATGGAATCCCGCCAACAGCCATAATAGAATCCCGCTAACAACCATTATGGAATCCGGCCAACAACCATAATAGAATCCCGCTAACAACCATTATGGAATCCCGCCAACCATAATGGAATCCCACTAACAACCATTATGGAATCCGGCCAACAACCATAATAGAATCCCGCTAACAACCATTATGGAATCCCGCCAACAACCATAATGGAATCCCGCCAACAACCATAATAGAATCCCGCCAACAATCATAATAGAATCCCGCCAACAACCATAATAGAATCCCGCCAAAAACCATAATAGAATCCCGCCAACAACCATAATGGAATCCCGCTAACAACCATAATAAAATCCCGCCAACAACCATTATGGAATCCCGCCAACAACCATAATAGAATCCCGCCAACAACCATTATGGAATCCCGCTAACAACCATAATAGAATCCCGCCAACAACCATTATGGAATCCCGCCAACAACCATAATAGAATCCCGCCAACAACCATTATGGAATCCCGCTAACAACCATAATAGAATCCCGCTAACAACCATAATGGAATCCCGCCAGAACCATTATGTAACAACCATTATGGAATCCCGCCAACAACCATAATAGAATCCCGCTAACAACCATTATGTAACAACCATTATGGAATCCCGCCAACAACCATTCTGGAATTTCACTAACAACGATTATGGAATCCCGCTATTAACCATTATGGGATTCCGACGAGCGAGTTACCTTCCCATTCGCGTCCCCCCCCCCCCTCCCCCATTAGCCATCACCAACCTACGAAAGGGAAAACGAATATTAATCATTACAGAATTGATATCTTTCATCGGTGACTGATTTCGATCATTCTCGTTCCATTATTCAATATTCATTATGCATTACATAACAGAGCGTGGGGGATGGGAATTTTTTTTTATGATTTTCTACCCCGCAGTTGGAAAAAAAAAAAAAACTTTTGGTGGTCATTCTGAACTACTGGACCGTAACATTTCATTTTAGTGTGATGCTTGTGTGCCTGTGGCTCTGTGTGCGTGCATGTGTGTATGCATGTTGTTCGTGTAAAATGTGTAAGTTTACAGGAAATTTTGTATGTGATGTGTCTCTTTGTGAGTTGAGATTCAGTGTCTTACGTATCTCCTGATTCTATATATTTCTGTTTGTCTCAGTCTTAGTTTGTCAAACTATATGTCTGGCTTTATCTCTGCCTCAGTCTCAGGTTTTATCTCAGTCTCAGTGTGTTTTCCTCACTAACTCTCTCCCTCTCTCTCTTCTTCTCCTTCTTCCTCTAATCTTTTTCTCCTTCTTCTCTCCTTCTCCCTCTCCTCTTTCTCTCCTTTTCCCTCTCTCTCCTCTTCTCTACATCTCTCTCTATCCATCTATCAACGAAGACGCCCCACAACACACGATAAACAGACCCAAACGACCCAATAACACGTTCTGTCGCAAGCACCAGTTCGCTGCCCAACCGCCCATCACGCGCCCGACGACCTCCTCCGCCAACCAGCCCGAGGTATTTCACCGGGAAAGGCTAGATCAGTAGCAACTCGAGGAGGTGTCATGGCGTCTGATTCTGTTTTTTGGAGGTGAAAAAAAACATACAAACAAAAAAACACATGGGGTTTATTTTGATAACGTCACAAAAGTTACAGGTGCTTTGTGAATCTGGTCGATCATTTTGGTCTCTTCAATTTTCAAAAAATGATGGAAAATGATGATTTTAATGGTTATATTTTCGTTGGACGTTCATCAAAACAGACGCCGTGACACCTCTTCGAGTTGCTACTGATCTAGCCTCTTCCGCATTTCACCATCCGACCCTCTCCTTTTTTCTTGAATCTAATGAGCTGCTATTAATATTGGCTTTCTTCTTTTTTTATTAATTAGTGAAATTAAAACGTGGCGGAAAATACTTGTTCTTTTTTTAATAGGGAGGATAATGTAAGCTATTGATAATAATAAGAGTGCTGAGTGGGTATATGCGTGATTAAGTGTGAATATGTGTGTTTAGTGATGTCTGTGGCCATTCTGTGCTCCGTATTCGCGTAAATGTGTCTCACAACGCCCGTACTGAAGTCTAAGCTTATGTGTGTGTATGTATGCGCATATGTATGTGTGTACAGTACGTCAGTATGCTTCCACGAGAGAGGAAAGAATTCACGCTTTCGGATGCCAACCCACACACCCGTCAACTCACTGCTCCCTCACCCCCCCCCCCCTCCCTCTCACGCTTACTGTTCTCCTCCCTTCCCCTTCTCTCTCACTTCCTCCTTCCCTTTCCCCTTCTCCTCCCTCATCCCCTCCCCTTTTCCCTCCTCCCTCACTCCTTCACCCTTTCCCTTTCCTCCCTCACCCCACCCTCCCCTTCCCCTTCTCCCTCACCTCCTCTCACCCCCCTCCCTTTCCCCCTTCTCCCTCACCTCCTATCCCCCCTCCCTTTCCCCTTTTCCCTCACCCCTTCCCCTTCTCCCACACCCCACCCTCCCCTTCCCCCCTCACCCCACCCTCCCCCTTCCCCTTCTCCCACACCCCACCCTCCCCTTCCCCTTCTCCCTCCACTCCCCCTCACCCTTCCCCTTCTCCCACACCCCACCCTCCCCTTTCCCCTTCTCCCTCACTCCCCTCACCTTTCCCCTTCTCCCACACACCCCTCCTCCCCCCATCTCCCTCACCCCCACCCTCCCCCCTTCTCCCTCACCCCACCCTCCCCCCTTCTCCCTCACCCCACCCTCCCCCTTCTCCCTCACCCCACCCTCCCCCCTTCTCCCTCACCCCACCCTCCCCTTCCCCTTCCCCTCTCCCGCCCACCCCGCCCCCCCACAAGTATGGGGGGTGTGTTGCCGAGCTGCACAATCTATATGCAAAACACGGGGGCAATGCGGCAGGAAGGGTTGCAACGTGTAATACAAGTCAAGCTCAGATGCACGAATCTTCAACACTATATTATCTCTTTCCCTTCTCCACTTCTCTTCTCCTCTCTCTTAACCCCCCTTTTCATCTTTCTTCCCTTGTTTCCTTTGGTTTTATGTTATTCTGTTTTCATTCTCTTTCTCTCTCTCTCTCTCTACCTCTCTCTCTCTCTCTCTCTCTCTCTCTACCTCTCTCTCTCTCTACCTCTCTCTCTCTCTCTACCTCTCTCTCTCTCTACCTCTCTCTCTCTCTACCTCTCTCTCTCTCTCTCTACCTCTCTCTCTCTCTCTCTACTTCTCTCTCTCTCTACCTCTCTCTCTCTCTCTCTACCTCTCTCTCTCTCTCTCTACCTCTCTCTCTCTCTCTCTCTACCTCTCTCTCTCTCTCTCTCTACCTCTCTCTCTCTCTCTCTCTCTACCTCTCTCTCTCTCTCTACCTCTCTCTCTCTCTCTCTCTCTCCCCTCTTCTCTCTCTCTCTCTCTCTCCCTCTCTCTCTCTCTCTCTCTCTCTCCCCTCTTCTCTCTCTCTCTCTCTCTCCCCTCTTCTCTCTCTCTCTCTCTTCTCTCTCTCTCTTCTTTTCTCTTTCTCCTCTTCTCTCTCTCTCCTCTTCTCTCTCTCTCCCCTTCTCTCTCTCTCCCCCTTCTCTCTCTCCCCTCTTCTCTCTCTCCCCTCTCTCTCTCTCCCTCTTCTCTCTCTCCTCTCTTCTCTCTCTCTCTTCTTCTCTCTCTCTCCTCTTCTCTCTCTCTCCTCTTCTCTCTCTCTCCCCTTCTCTCTCTCCCCCCTTCTCTCTCTCTCCCCTTCTCTCTCTCCCCCCTTCTCTCTCTCCCCCCTTCTCTCTCTCCCCTGTTCTCTGTCTCCCCTGTTCTCTGTCTCCCCTGTTCTCTGTCTCCCCTGTTCTCTGTCTCCCCTGTTCTCTCTGTCCCCTCTTCTCTCTCTCCCCTCTTCTCTCTCTCCCCTCTTCTCTCTCTCCCCTCTTCTCTCTCTCCCCTCTTCTCTCTCTCCCCTCTTCTCTCTCTCCCCTCTTCTTTCTCTCCCCTCTTCTTTCTCTCCCCTCTTCTCTTCTCTCTCTCTAATAATAATAAATAAATAAATAAATACAAAATAGATATTAATAAATAAATAAATAAATGTAAAATAAATATTGATAATACATAAATGAACAGATACAAAATAAATCTTAATAATAAATAAATAATAAATACAAAATAAATATTAATAATAAATAATAAAAATAAATATTATTAGATAAATAAGCAAATACAAAATAAACATTCATAATAAATATATCCAAAATAAAAATTCATAATAAATAAATACAAAATAAATAGACAAAAAATAAATAAACACAAAACAAATATAAATAATTAATAAATAAATAAATAAATATAAAATAAATATAAATATAAATAAATAAATAAATACAAAATAAATATTAATAACGTATAAATAAATAAATACAAAGTAAATATTAATAATAAATCAATAAAAATAAATACAAAATGAATATTAATAATAGATCAATAAATAAAAATAAATAGAAAATGAATATTAATAATAGATCAATAAAAAAATGAATATTAATAATAGATAAATAAATCAAAATAAATACAAAATGAATATTAATAATAGATAAATTAATAGAAATAAATACAAAATGAATATTAATAATAGATAAATAAATAAAAAATAAATACAAAATGAATATTAATAATAGATAAATAAATAAAAAATAAATACAAAATGAATATTAATAATAGATAAATAAATAAAAATAAATACAAAATGAATATCAGTAATAGATAAATAAATAAAAAAAATGAATATTAATAAAAGATAAATAAATAAAAATAAATACAAAATGAATATTAATAATAGATAAATAAATAAAAAATAAATACAAAATGAATATTAATAACAGTCAAATAAATCAAAATAAATACAAAATGAATATCAATAATAGATAAATAAATAAAAAATTAATACAAAATGAATATTAATAATAGATAAATAAATAAAAATAAATACAAAATGAATATTAATAACAGACAAATAAATAAAAATAAATACAAAATGAATATCAATAATAGATAAATAAATAAAAATAAATGCAAAATGAATATTAATAATAAATAAATAAATAAAAAATAAATACAAAATCAATATCAATAATAGATAAATAAATAAAAAAATAAATAAAAATTGACCCGATCCCTTCCGAGCGACTGGACGCCATGATGACACTGCAGATAATCCGACGAAGCAACACAATTGGCCGAGATTTTATATCGCGTTTTAATGAGTTAATTAACGAATTCTAATGAGAAGTGTATCATACCGGTTGCTGGAGAGGGTTGGTTGCGATGCCGAACTCTCTCTCTTTTCTTTCTCTCTTTCTTTCTTTCTTTCTCTCTCTCTTTTTTGTTTCTTTCTTACTGTGTTTCTGTCTTTCTTTCTTTCTCTCTCTTTTTTGTTTCTTTCTTTCTGTGTTTCTGTCTTTCTTTCTTTCTCTCTCTCTGTCTTTCTTTCTTTCTCTCTCTCTCTCTCGCTCTCTAATTCTCTCGCTCTCTCTTTCTTTCTCTCTCTCTCTTTCTTTCTTTCTTTCTTTCTTTCTTTCTCTCTCTCGCTCTCCATGTTTCTGTCTTTCTTTCTTTCTCTCTCTCTCTCTCTCTCTTTCTTTATTTCTTTCTCTATTTCTCTTTCCTTCCCTCCCTCTCTCTTTTTTTTTCTTTCTCTCTATATATATCGCCTCTCTCTCTCTCTCTCTCTCTCTCTCTGTCTCTCTCTCTCTCTCTCTCTCTCTCTCTCTTTCTCTCTCTCTCTTTCTATCGCTCTCTTTCTATCGCTCTCTTTCTATCGCTCTCTTTCTCTCTCTCTCTCTCTCTCTCTCTCTCTCTCTCTCTCTCTCTCTCTCTCTATCGCTCTCTTTCTATCGCTCTCTTTCTATCGCCTCTCTCTCTCTCTCTCTCTCTCTCTCTCTCTCTCTCTCTCTCTCTCTCTCTCTCTCTCTCTCTCTCTCTCTCTCTCTCTCTCTCTCTCTCTCTTCCGTAATAATAACAATAATAATAATAATAATAATAATAATAATAATAATAATAATAGTAATAGTAATGATGCTGCTGTTGCTGATAATGAATATGATAATAACAATGTCAGTAATAATGATCATAATAAAAGTAATGGCAATAAATAACTATAGTAATGATATTATTATTATCATTATTATTATCATCATTATTATTATCAATAACAAGCACAATCATAAAAGTAATAATAGCAACAATGGCAACATGCATAATACTAACAATTTTGCTAACAGAAATAATAATAAAAATAACATTAATAACAGCAATAACAACATTAATGACACACAGAGAAGTATTAAAAAATAATCCAGAAAAGTTGTCACACACAAAAAGATGAAAAAAAAAAGTGCGAAACCCAGAAAATCATAAACTAAAAAGCAAGAAAAGAAGACCAAACACGAAAAAGAAAGAAAGAAAGAAACGAAAAGAAAAGAAAAAAAAACACAGAAATAACAAAACACTCAAAAATAAAAAACATCCCGCGACGGCAACACCGGCTGTCACGTCTGAGTTGCCAGTGCGGAATTTTGGCACAATATATTACACGGAGTTTTCCCCGGTCAAGCGTCAAAACTCAACCACACGCTTCAGCAACAGGACGACTTCAAGAGAACCTTTCCAAGCTCTAATCTACACGAAAGAAACACCCCGATCATTACTTACCAAATAGGAAAACCGGTTCTTTCGTCTTATGAAACACAGCACGAGGAGGCCCGTCAGAATCAGCTGAAATGAGGAGAGATATATATCACTTTTTGATTTATATACACCGCTACACGAACACCAAGTCTCTCTGCATTAAACCACAGTTTTGATATATAAGGTTGAAGAAATTCTTTTTATATGTTTGTTATTAGTTTTCTTTTTGTTGGTGGTATTTCTTTCATTTTCTTGTTGTTTCCTGGAATACGTCTTAAGTTAGACAACATAATAGATAAAAGAGGGGAGGGATGGAGGGAGGGAGGGAGGGGGGAGGAAGGGGGAGGGAGGGAGGAAGGGGAGGGGGAAGGAAGGGGAGGGGGAGGAGGAGGGGGGGGGGGGAGGAAGGGGGAGGGGGGAGGAGGGGGTAGGAGGGGAGGGAGGGAGGGAGGGAGGAGGAGGGAGGGAGGGAGGAAGGAAGGAAGGAAGGAAGGAAGGAAGGAAGGAAGGAGAAAGAGAGAAAGAGAGAGAGAGGGACAGAGAGAAAGAGAGAAAGAGAGAGCAAGATAGAGAAAGATAGAGAAAGAGAAAGAGAGAGAGAGAGGGAGAGAGAGAAAGAGAGAAAGAGAGACAGAGAGAGAAAGAGAGACAGAGAGAGACACAAAGAGAGTACGATTGAGAGGCAGAGCCACAGACACTGACAAGACCATCTCACACATTCTCAAACCACGAAATCACCTCAATCTACCCCCCCACCCCCCACCCCCCTTCCTTACCCTATCTCACCCCAAAAACAGAAAATCGAACCAAAGTGACATCAACAACAACATTCGCTCTTCCCCATTCCACTTAGAACTCTATATCCATTCTCTGTCTGTTGACAATTGCACACTGTACACATTAGCTATACTGCTGGTGTCGGCACAACGCATAAACAT